>NC_069509.1:57141553-57321553 GCF_027579735.1 Bombina bombina
ACAAGTCCCATTATGCCCTTGGTGACTTTTGGGTATTGCATTAAAATATTTTTCCTCCAGTGCGCTATAACCCCCTACCTCTATGAAACCTGAAAATAAGAGAATATTTAATATCCCATGTTAACGGTACCCCAAATAAGAAGACAATGTTTTATGAAAAATATTGTCTCAAAACTTCAACCTTGGAGAACCTCTGGTAGCTGCATTAGTGTAAGAAATTGTGTAACATTATAATTGAATTCAAAACATATGTTAATTCCAGACTTTAAGTTTAAAAGTAAAAAATGGATTAATAGGGATGTTTCTGGTTTTCACTCTACCTTAAAGGGACAGTCTACTCCAGAATTTTATTGTTTAAAAAGATAGCTAATCCCTTTATTACCCATTCCACAGTTTTGCATAACCAACACAGTTATATTAATATACTTTTTACCTCTGTGATTACCTTGTATTTAGGTTTCTGCAGATTACTCCCTTATTTAAGTTCTTTTGAGAGACTTGCATTTTAGCCAATCCGTGCTGACTCATAAATAACTCCACGGGAGTGAGCAAAATGTTATCTATTTGGCACACCTGAACTAATGCCCTCTAGCTGTGGAAACAGTCAAATGCATTGAGATAAGAGGCAGCCTTCAAGAGCTTAGAAATTAGCATATGAGCCTACCACGGTTTAGCTTTCAACAAAGAATACCAAGAGAACAAAGCAAATTTGATGATAAAAGTGAATGGGAAAGTTGCTTAAAATGTCATGCCCTATCTGAATCATGAAAGTTTTGGCTAGACTGTCCCTTTAATGGAAGTATGAAACGTAACTCTGCGCTTCCCATAATATGCTGCATGTAGACACAACTAGAAAAGTGATTAAATCTGCTTATTTTTCATTTAGCAACACAAGGATCTTACTTTACGGGAATACAGTAGTAACATTTTAGATTTTCATTAGGAGAGAGCTGACTTTGCTCTTTTACATCTGAGTGAGAACATAAACTGTAAACTATGCTTTTTGTTATGTCATTTCCTTTTTTGGTACAGTGCATATTTTGGTATTGTTTGCTATATGTTGCCTGAAAAGTAATAAACCAAATTATTTATGTTTATTTTAATTATTTATCACCTTGATTTATTAAGTTTACTGAATATTTGATATTTTTCTTTCTTTTTTTGTTGTATTTGTATCTATACTGCAAATCGGGTGTTTGACCATCCTTGATTATATAAACCAAAGAAACGAGCAGCAGATGATAGGATGGCGAGAGACCTACTTACTGTAAACCATGAGAACGAGAGCTCCTATAATCATGATCACAGTCTGCAACGTGTCTGTATAGATGACTGCCGCCAGCCCCCCTGCAAGAGAGGTCACAACGTTTTCAAAATAAAGATTTAAGGAGACACTTCAACTTCTAAAAACAAAATAAACTGGACAATTGTCTGATATTAGTGCAAGCTGCAATGTTTCAAGACATTAAAGCAATAGTCTAGTCAAAATTAAACTTTCATGATCATCAAAAGAGCATGAAGGTTTAAGCAACTTTCTAATTTACTCCTATTATCAATTTTTCTTTGTTCTCGTGTTATCTTTATTTGAATGTTCAGCACCTGGGTAGTGCTTGCTGATTGGTAGCTACATTTAGACACCAATCAGAAAGTGCTATCCATGTACTGAACCAAAAATGGTCCGGCTCCTATGCTTACATTCATGCTTTTTGAAATAAAGATAACAAGAAAATGAAGAAAAAATTATAGTAGGAGTAAATTAGAAAATTGCATGCTCTATCTGAATCATGAAAGTTTAATTTTGACTAAACTATTCCTTTAATGTTAGAATTTTTATTTGAAAGGTTAAATAACTTGCTGTCACATGTAGGTTCTGTTGCAACCCCCTGTACATAATATACCGTACGTGATTTATCCAGTACTAAAGTCAGTTAGCACCAAAACACAAATTCACTCCCCCATCATCTCCCACCTTGACTTTTGCAACAATCTTTTACTTTGGTTTCCTCTCCCCAGCTGTTTTCCCAGAATCCATTTCAATTCCTCAGTCAGGCCCAGCCAGTTCACCCATCGCTGTGTGCAGCTGCTTAACTCTACCACTGGCTTCATATATCCAACACTATGAAGCTTAGAATCCTGACACTAGCATACAGGGAACGTACTAATACAGCCCTTCCTTACATCTTAGCTTTATTTTCTATATACTTATTTTCTATGTACCCACCTATGTAAATCTGCATTCATGCTATAACTTACTCTTTTCTCCTACTATGCATGTCCAAGATACATACTTTGTGCTGACTCAACTCATTTAAACTCATGTCACATAACTCTCTCCCTGCATTCATATCTTTAATTGCTCTAAAAGCTCAGCCAATCCTAAAAGTTTAAAATCTCTCGCATACTCCACCAATGAGACCAGCTGTTCTACAGTTTGTAGTTGTCCATGACCCATAAATAAATGTATATATATATATATATATACACACGGTTTATTGAACTGGGCGAGTAGAGCAGGAGATAAATGCTGTCTATACACTGTGCCAAATGGCCAGCAAATGTGTGTATTTGTAATTATTGTAGTAAAAAGACTTACTTTGTTATGGTTTATAATAAGAAAATATTAAAAATTACTGTGCAATAAGGGGTTTTACAATGGATAAACGTGTGCAAAAAGGGGGTGGGGTGGTGGGTGTTGGCAGGTGATGTGGGGATTAGAAATGGTGACTGACATTTTGGTCTGGCTACTAGTTAGGCTGGATTACATTTAGCTACTAAGAGCAAGTGCAACCCAGGTGCTGAACCTAAAATGGGCCGGCTCCTAAGCCTTCATTCCTGCTTTTTAAATAAAGATACCAAGAGAACAAAGAAAAATTGATAATAGGAGTAAATTAGAAAGTTGCTTCAAATTGCATGCGCTATCTGAATCTTGAAAGAAAAACATTGAGTTTCATATCTCTTTAAGATGAACTCCATGTAATGATGCGTATTATGATTACTATGTGGCTCACCAGCAACTGTGTAGATAGCAGTGATCACAAGCAGACCAATCACGGCCACATACAGGTCCCAATGCAGAGCTTGTTGGATAAAAAGAGCACCTGCGTACATATCAACCTGCAGGAATAAAAAAGAACAATCTGTAATAACTGTAATTTGACATAAGACACGTGTTTTCCAAAATAATTCAGCTACTTTAGCATAAAACTACAGAATCTATCATTTTGTGTCCTTTTTTAAAAATAGAAATTGTTTCTGGAATGTACAAGAAAGTAAAATGTCAATAGATCTACATGTCACATGTGAAAATACACAATATCTGTAGGTTACACAGGATTGGAGCAGCTTTACTAAGAGGTCCCCACTAAAGTTGCTCTCCTAATGCTGCAGCTGTCATGCAGATATACCAGAAAGCAAGAGCAATGTCAGCTGTGTCCTGCACATGCATGAGAATGCGCTCATCTTAATATCTGTGAACTTCTCATGAACCTTTGGATGCGGTTCCTGACTCTGCACCGTCTCTCCCTTTTGCTGCAATAATTGTGACCATAATTGGCCCCGGACTTTCCAGCCGTGCTCTCTGACGTTGCACCCCTTTCTGTCTTTGTCATGATACCTGTGACCATAACCGACCTCTGACCTTCTGGGTGTAGTTCCCGTCTTCTCTCACTTTGGTGTTATATTTGTTACCATAACTGACTCCCCACCTTCCGGCTATAGCTCCTGACTCTCCGGCTATAGCTCCTGACTCTGGACTAATTTCTCCCTTTGGTGTGAAACATGTGAGTGTACTGGTTTCTGACCTTCTGTGTTTAGTTCCCGTCTTCTCTCACTTTGGTGTTATATTTAGTACCATAACTGACTCCCCACCTTCCGGCTATAGCTCCTGACTCTCCAGCTATAGCTCCTGACTCTGGACTCATTTCTCCCTTTGGTGTGAAACATGTGAGTGTACTGGTTTCTGACCTTCTGGGTGTAGTTCCCGTCTTCTCTCACTTTGGTGTTATATTTGTTACCATAACTGACTCCCCACCTTCCGGCTATAGCTCCTGACTCTCCGGCTATAGCTCCTGACTCTGGACTCATTTCTCCCTTTGGTGTGAAACATGTGAGTGTACTGGTTTCTGACCTTCTGGGTGTAGTTCCCATCTTCTCTCACTTTGGTGTTATATTTGTTACCATAACTGACTCCCCACCTTCCGGCTATAGCTCCTGACTCTCCGGCTATAGCTCCTGACTCTGGACTCATTTCTCCCTTTGGTGGGATACATGTGAGTGTACTGGTTTCTGACCTTTTGGTATTGTCTCCTGACATTCTCTGTGACCTGTTATCAGCCTGTCTGTCATGAAAACCTCACAATTTCCGTATGTCATGGGTTCATTTACTTTTCTGTGTACCCTATATTTCCACGTTGTTTTTTTTACAATTTTTTTTAACACTGTCTAAAAAGTCAAACTTTTGGAACCACTGATTTCTATTACTTGCACTTGGTTTCAGGGTTTTCTCAGTACATTGATCTTTATGAGCCAAGCTGTGAGCACAGAGGGACAGAACACAATGGGCTCCAATTATCAAGCAGTGATTGCTGCTTCAGAGGCCATCATGTCAGTCTCACCCAAGTAGCAGCAGTCTTAAGACTTGATTGGGATTTATCCGATCGGGATGATTGAGAGGTCCTGCTAGTGGAAGATTGGTCGCCAGTGAAAAGGGGGCGGCAATATAAAATGTTAAATGCGGATAGCGGATGCTGTCTGCTCACAACGATGTCCGCTGGACATTTAATAAATGGGGCCCATAGTCTTCTGTCAGTGAAAGGTAACATTTTATATGACAGGCAGGTCATGTTTGGTATCAAAATAATCATCATGGTTTCACAATGTTATTGGTTGTAAGTGAAGGGGTACTGTATATAGCTAAATACAATTATATTAAGGTATCCTAACATTTCAGCCAAGGCTTAGAAAGTGGTTTATAGCCTGCCAAAAAATGGGTGGCTTAGCTATACTCAGACATAGACCCCTCTCTGAAAGGGGATTGACCAGAAACCTAACCTAGAAACCTAACATTAAGGGGCCCATTTATCAAGCTCCGAACTGAGCTTGTGGGCCCGTGTTTCTGGCGAGTCTTCAGACTCGCCAGAAACACCAGTTATGAAGCAGCGGTCTAAAGACCGCTGCTCCATAACCCTGTCCACCTGCTCTGATGAGGCGGACAGGAATCACCGGAATTCAACCCGATCGAGTACGATCGGGTTGATTGACAGCTCCCTGCTGGTGGCCCATTGGCCACGAGTCTGCAGGGGGCGGTGTTGCGCCAGCAGCTCTTGTGAGCTGCTGGTGCAATGCTGAATATGGAGAGCGTATTGCTCTCCACATTCAGCGAGGTCTTGCGGACCTCATCCGCACTGTCAGATCAGGTCTGCAAGACCTTTGATAAATAGGCCCCTAAATGTATTTAAAGTTGAATTTGGCTAAATAATATAAAAAAGTAAAACTTTTGGAAAATTAACCAGAGATCTGATCTCTGGTTAATTTTCAGAGCGCTAATTGCTACTGCGAGCTCGCTAATTTATCGCGTGCCCGTAAATGGGCAAATTCGCCTGTTTATAGGCACGCAATACATAACCAGCTATTACAAGTGGCTGGTTATTGTTACCGCAAGCTTGTGGTAGCAATTAGTGCTCTGAAAATTAACTAGAGATCGGAACTCTGATTTTTCCAAAAGATTTACTTTTTTATTAAAAAAAAATAGCATTTTTTAAATAAAAAAACTGCACAAAGCAATTTTTAGAGGTTAAATTTGGCGGGTGTTAGAAAAAAAACTGCACTGGAAAGTGCCTTTACATTGCGGTCTATGAGGAACTGTGCTTATATACATATATATTTATGTGTTGATATGTGTATATATTCATATACATATATATTTAAATCTGCTGCCCATCGCTGCATGACTTACCCACTTCGCTGTGCTAGTTCTCATGCCATGTCTGATGGCATGAGAACAAGGCTCCCATTGGAGCCTATGGAAGCGCGCTCTCTTCTATGGAGAGCGTGTTCGCATTGCCCCTAACATGTAATACCAGCACACATTTGCGTGCGAAGATATTACTAAGTGGAGCTCAAATATTGCTTTTGTGAAAGCAATATTTTGCACTCCCCTTGTAATCTAGTCCTAAAAGTGGAAAGGGTTGGTTAACCCACTATGTCACAAACTGGTGATAGTTGAAGAGTTGGTTAACCCTTCCCATAACACAATCTTTTCCCTTATCAGCCTCAATGCCACTACTTACTTATTTTTTTTATTTCATTATGCTCATTGACTGATAGACACGTCCTACTAATGCTGATTGGCTGACAGACATGTCCTACTAATGTTCATTGGCTGATAGCCACATCCTACTAATGCTCATTGACTGATAGACACGTCATACAAATGCTCACTGTTATTATTATTATCAGTATTTGTAGAGCGCCAACAAATTCCGCAGCGCTATAAACATAGGCGGTAAACAAGTTAACATTTATAGGGATCAAATGGGTAGAGGGCAGTTGTTCTCATAAGTTTACATACCCCGGCAGAATTTATGATTTCTTGGCCATTTTTCAGAGAATATGAATGATAACACAAAAACTTTTCTTTTAATCATGTTTAGTGTTTGGCTGAAGCCATTTACTATCAATCAACTGTATTTACTCTTTTTAAATCATAATGACAACAGAAACTACCCAAATGACCCTGATCAAAAGTTAACATACCCTGGTGATTTTGGCCTGATAACATGCACACAAGTTGACACAAAGGGGTTTGAATGGCTATTAAAGGTAACCATCCTCACCTGTGATCTGTTTGCTTGTAATTAGTGTGTGTGTATAAAAGGTCAATGAGTTTCTGGACTCCTGACAGACCCTTGCATCTTTCATCCATTGCTGCACTGACGATTCAGGATTCTGAGTCATGGGGAAAGCAAAAGAATTATCAAAGGATCTGCGGGAAAAGGTAGTTGAACTGTATAAAACAGGAAAGGGATATAAAAAGATATCCAAGGAATTGAAAATGCAAATCAGCAGTGTTCAAACTCTAATCAAGAAGTGGAAAATGAGGGATTCTGTTGAAACCAAACCACGGTCATGTAGACCAACTAAAATTTCAGCCACAACTGCCAGGAAAATTGTTCGGGATGCAAAGACAAACCCACAAATAACTTCAGGTGAAATATAGGACTCTCTGAAAACATGTGGTGTGGCTGTTTCAAGATGCACAATAAGGAGGCACTTGAAGAAAGATGGGCTGCATGGTTGAGTCGCCAGAAGAAAGCCATTACTACGCAAATGCCACAAAGTATCCAGCTTACAATACGCCAAACAGCACAGAGACAAGCCTCAAACCTTCTGGCACAAAGTCATTTGGAGTGATGAGACCAAAATTTAGCTTTTTGGCCACAACCATAAACGCTACATTTGGAGAGGAGTCAACAAGGCCTATGATGAAAGGTACACCATTCCTACTGTGAAACACAAAGGTGGATCGCTGATGTTTTGGGGATGTGCGAGCTACAAAGGCACAGGAAATTTGGACAGAATTGATGGCAAGATGAATGCAGTATGTTATCAAACAGAACCCCTCATTTTCCACTTCTTGATTAGAGTTTGAACACTGCTGATTTGCATTCTCAATTCCTTGGATATCTTTTTCTATCCCTTTCCTGTTTATACAGTTCAACTACCTTTTCCCGCATATCCTTTGCAATTCTTTTGCTTTCCCCATGACTCAGAATCCAGAATCGTCAGTGCAGCACTGGATGAAAGATGCAAGGGTCTGTCAGGAGTCCAGAAACTCATTGACCTTTTATACACACACACTAATTACAAGCAAACAGTTCACAGGTGAGGATGGTTACCTTTAATAGCCATTCAAACCCCTTTTGTTTCAACTTGTGTGCATGTTATCAGGCCAAAATCACCAGGGTATGTTAACTTTTGATCAGGGTCATTTGGGTAGTTTCTGTTGTCATTATGAATTAAAAAGAGTAAACACAGTTGATTGATAATAAATGGCTTCAGACAAACACTAACCATGGGTGAAAGAAAAGTTTTTGTGTTATCATTCATATTCTCTGAAAAATGGCCAAGAAATCATAAATTCTGCCAGGGTATGTAAATTTATGAGCACAACTGTACATCCTACTAATGTTCATTGGCTGATAGACACGTTCTACTAATGCTCCTTGGCTGATTACCATTCACTTACTGGTTGACAGTTAATTCCTGCTTATGCTCACTGAGTAGGAAGTGCATAACTGATACTCTCAAGTTAAATTTTAAATTTAAAGGAACACTAAATAAAAATGATGCTTTTATGATTCAGATAGAGAATGCAATTTTAAACAACTTTACAATTTACTATCATCATCAAATTATTCAGTCTTTTTATATGCAATCCAACTAAGGCACCAGCTAATGCGGAGCATGTGGAAAAGTTCACAGCATATACAGTATGTATTTGTGCTTGTGTTTTTGCTTTTTTGTTTTTTTAAAAACTAGATATCCCATTAGGAAAAAGTGTATTCAACCAGCTGAAGTTTTAGTTGTTTGACTTATAGGCTTTCTGGGACACGGATGTGAAGGCACTTGTCAGCGCAGTTTGGTGTGTCATGATTGGAGTCCCGCAGAGTTTGGTCGCATCCTGGGGTGTGCTTGGCAGTCCTAAAAAGCCTGGACATCTGCCCTGGCCAAAGACAAATTGTAGGCAGGAAAGTAGGCAGATGTTTCAACCCATGACAATCCTACGGGATTCAGGACGTTTGGGAGGTCTGCGTTATATAAGAGTGGTCACAACATCCATAGGTTTGTATAGCATAGGCTTAGAATAGTGGGGGAGGGGCATGAAATTCCATAGATTGTTTTATTGGTAGGCAGTGACACCTCCACAATCATAAAAAAAAAATTCAGAATAGAAATATAAAAGTTTCCAAAAACAATAACAAAAAGCTAATACATTTTAAATTGTCCTCTTTTAGATGATACAAAAGAAAATGACTTCAATAGTTAATGTCCCTAGTGCTATTGTAAACATGATATAAAAATAATTATTAATACAATAAAGTGAGGGGAAAAACTGTTTTCACTTACAGATATTTTGGTGAAGATGTAGATAAAAAGATATAGAACAGCCAGATATATCTGGATTCTCTTCCCCCCAAAACGTCTCTGCAGATATTCTGGCATCGTGGTCACCTGTGGGTGACAATAGACATTGACAAAGGCACCTTCAAACCATGGTCAGGTCGTAAAAAAGGAATCTGCTCTTACCCCTGCGGATATGTAAATAGGCAGAAAGAGCCAGGCCAAAGCGAGAACACAAAACAGGCCCTGTAGGGAAACAATGCAAGGTGAAGACTGAAGCATTATTATGTTAATACAAATATGACTTTAGTTTGTTGCATTTAAAGGGACATAAATAATTAAATCCACCATAAAATATTTATATGCCCTGTTTTTCCTGCAATTAAAGGGAAGTGAATTTGAAAACTAAAAGTTCTTGATTCAGATATAATACAATTTTAAGAGACTCTTCAATTTACTTCTATTAAAAAATGTACTTTCTTCTCTTGCTATTCTTTGTTGAAAATAATAGATAACTAGGTAGGCTCAGAAGCAACACTGAGAGCTAGCTTGTGATTGGTTGCTACACACATATGCCTCTTGTCATTCAGCTAGCTCCCAGTAGTTCATTGCTGCTCTGGAGCTGACTAACTATTTTGGAGAGGGTTAAACACATAGGGGCCGATCTATTAAGCAGCGTATGCTGCTCATTCATTCTGGCTCGCCCGGAATCAGGATTTAAGAAGCAGCGGTCATAAGCTGCTGCTCCTTAACCCGTCCGCCACCTCTGAGGTGGCGGACTGCGATCAACCCAATCAGATCCGATCAGGGTGATTGACACCTCCTGCTAGCGTCCAATTCGCCTTGAATGTGCAGGGGGCGGCATTGCACAAGCATTTCACAAATTGCTTGTGCAATTATAAATGCCGAAGCGTATGCTGTCTGTATTTATCGATGTCGGGCGGACATGATTCGCTACAGCGCCATTTGTTAAATCTACCGCATAGTCTATAGAGACTGTGGTGTATCTTCCTTTATTGCCTGAGCTCTATGCTATGATTTGCAAATGTGTTTATGTATTTGTTTATCAGATCTGCATCATGAAAGTTTAATTTTAAATTCCATGTCCCTTTTATTAGTGACACATACATAGTTTATAATTAGAAAACTTTTATTTTCCTTTTACTGTTCTCAACATTTTTTATGGGAATTGTAGTCCCAAATATTGTTCTGTAGCCTTGAATATAATAACCACCTGCTGCAGTGTCCTGTTACCTGCAGCATATATACATATATATATATATATATATATATATATATATATATATATATATATACAGGGAGTGCAGAATTATTAGGCAAATGAGTATTTTGACCACATCATCCTCTTTATGCATGTTGTCTTACTCCAAGCTGTATAGGCTCGAAAGCCTACTACCAATTAAGCATATTAGGTGATGTGCATCTCTGTAATGAGAAGGGGTGTGGTCTAATGACATCAACACCCTATATCAGGTGTGCATAATTATTAGGCAACTTCCTTTCCTTTGGCAAAATGGGTCAAAAGAAGGATTTGACAGGCTCAGAAAAGTCAAAAATAGTGAGATATCTTGCAGAGGGATGCAGCACTCTTAAAATTGCAAAGCTTCTGAAGCGTGATCATCGAACAATCAAGCGTTTCATTCAAAATAGTCAACAGGGTCGCAAGAAGCGTGTGGAAAAACCAAGGCGCAAAATAACTGCCCATGAACTGAGAAAAGTCAAGCGTGCAGCTGCCAAGATGCCACTTGCCACCAGTTTGGCCATATTTCAGAGCTGCAACATCACTGGAGTGCTCAAAAGCACAAGGTGTGCAATACTCAGAGACATGGCCAAGGTAAGAAAGGCTGAAAGACGACCACCACTGAACAAGACACACAAGCTGAAACATCAAGACTGGGCCAAGAAATATCTCAAGACTGATTTTTCTAAGGTTTTATGGACTGATGAAATGAGAGTGAGTCTTGATGGGCCAGATGGATGGGCCCGTGGCTGGATTGGTAAAGGGCAGAGAGCTCCAGTCCGACTCAGACGCCAGCAAGGTGGAGGTGGAGTACTGGTTTGGGCTGGTATCATCAAAGATGAGCTTGTGGGGCCTTTTCAGGTTGAGGATGGAGTCAAGCTCAACTCCCAGTCCTACTGCCAGTTTCTGGAAGACACCTTCTTCAAGCAGTGGTACAGGAAGAAGTCTGCATCCTTCAAGAAAAACATGATTTTCATGCAGGACAATGCTCCATCACACGCGTCCAAGTACTCCTCAGCGTGGCTGGCAAGAAAGGGTATAAAAGAAGAAAATCTAATGACATGGCCTCCTTGTTCACCTGATCTGAACCCCATTGAGAACCTGTGGTCCATCATCAAATGGGAGATTTACAAGGAGGGAAAACAGTACACCTCTCTGAACAGTGTCTGGGAGGCTGTGGTTGCTGCTGCACGCAATGTTGATGGTGAACAGATCAAAACACTGACAGAATCCATGGGTGGCAGGCTTTTGAGTGTCCTTGCAAAGAAAGGTGGCTATATTGGTCACTGATTTGTTTTTGTTTTGTTTTTGAATGTGAGAAATGTATATTTGTGAATGTTGAGATGTTATATTGGTTTCACTGGTAAAAATAAATAATTGAAATGGGTATATATTTGTTTTTTGTTAAGTTGCCTAATAATTATGCACAGTAATAGTCACCTGCACACACAGATATCCCCCTAAAATAGCTATAACTAAAAACAAACTAAAAACTACTTCCAAAACTATTCAGCTTTGATATTAATGAGTTTTTTGGGTTCATTGAGAACATGGTTGTGGTTCAATAATAAAATTAATCCTCAAAAATACAACTTGCCTAATAATTCTGCACTCCCTGTATATATATATATATATATATATATATATATATATATATATATATATACACACACATAATGCTGAAATGAAACCGGTGACCCCAGAACATTTAATAATATCAAATAATAATGCAAATGCAATATATTATTTAATGGGGGAGTTCATGATGATCATGAAATGGAACAAATATAGGTATTTACGCACTCTGACATATCTATAGCAGATTAAACCATTAAAATACAATACCATTAAATCCAGCTTTAACCCCTCAGTGTGGCACATAGATTTTTGGAATTAGGAAGCAAACTTACATTCCATTCGTATGCAGTAACTGCAATACCAGACGCAGCTCCAGAACCAGCCAAGCCAATGAAATGCCCACTGCCAACATTACTGGAAAATAAGGAGGCTCCCACCTGTTATAAGGCATACAAAAATCACTTTATCAGCAATGTATAGGAGCACTCTGCGGTAGCCAAGGGGTTAATTATCAATATATTTACAGTTATTATCAGACTAACATCTAACAGCAATGTCCGTTTTATTCTCAGAAGATCTCAGTTTTATAGTCATCTCAAAGTTCATATGACATCTCCTTATAGTTGCTGTTTATCGAGATCTCACATATCTGACACCCACTTTCTTGTCTGACGATTAACATTTTGTTTAGGCTTCCGTTTTGCTCATTTCAGCCTAGATTACAAGTGGAGCGATCTAAAAGATTCTGTGATAAGTCTAGGGTTACCACCTTTCCCGAGGGGAAAATACCGGCCATACTCATTAGCATACGTTTTGCATAAATGATTATACAGCATAAATCTGGAACTAAATCTGCTAGGAATTATTTTATATGAGCATTTGTTTATAATTAGATTCCAACACACTTAGAAGTCTGACCATGATAGCATCTTTATTTCTATATTTAATCTTTATTTCCAACTGTGACCTGAACCTTAAAAATACCGGCCATGTCTGTAAAATACCGGCTGGGTAGCAACCCTAGCTAAGTCCCTCTCCCAGTAGACTTCTATGTGGTGCGCTACAAAACCCTGTTCTGACTTTGGCTTGTGTGCAAACCAGAAGGTGTCTTTAGAGCTGTTAATGTGTTTAGAAAGCAAGCAGCACATAACTCACAACTTGTAATCTGAGCAATGTGTATTGCGGTCACACTATGAGCCACATAACAAGTGGAGCGCTAATTAACGATCCCGCTTGAGCGTTAATTGCGCTGGGAGTAAGCTTTTTGTGCTCGTCAGGTTGTGCTCCTTTTATGAGTTGAAAGTAAACTGTTTTCGATCACGCACTAACGCGACGAGCGCAAAAAGCATAACTTGGAATAAGGTGTACTCGTTCATGTATTCCCTTGTTAGAGTCAATAGAAAAAAATTGGCACTAACCCCAGACGTAAATATGAATATTTTACATTCCAATGTTCTTCACATAACAGAATATAATATAATATATATTCTTAAATAAACATTTCTAAATATATATGTTGGTTTTTGTGTACAATATATATCTATACCTATATATACAGATGATTATATATAGGTATAGCTATATACAGATCAGGACTGGATTGGCCTACCAGGAGATTTCCCGGTGGGCTGCATCAGCTGGGACTGGAAAGATACAAAATAAAGGGGTGATTACTGGATGCAATTGGGTTGTAGGATTGCTATATACCATCAATCTGACATTTTTATTTATTTATTTATTTATAATTTTTTATTGAGGTTCAAATCAAGGCATACAAGCAGTAATTGTCAATAAGTGATAAAGAAAAATAATTTCACCGTGTACAACCAGGATAAACAGAAAAGTGCATCATATATTCTTATGACAAATTACATATGTACTACAATAGATAATTGCCTAATAAACTATGTACCCTTTAGGTGACAGATAATGCCACTCTTGGGCCTCTTAATATTGCGGTGAATGCAAAATAATAGTGGGTAATCTCAAATAAGAGGAGACCACTCTTGGGTCTCAGATAGTGAACCTCATTTTATTTTTATGTAACCTATCTACTGTTCAACCATATGATATAGATTATGACTATGTAGGAAAGGACTATCTTTGAAATGATCTGGCGAATAATGAGTACTTTTACAAAATAGAATATCATGTTAGGTGAGAGATGGCATTCAATGTTAGGAAGTATGTGATCAAAAAATGATAACAGATAATAGCTAGCGCCTCTCTGGGTATAATATCTCTGTTGTATGAAATTAGCTCTGAGTCTAAATCTTACTGGGTAGTTTTGGAGGGGTAAATAAAGTCTATACCACAAGCTTAAATTAGATTGGCTGGAGATACTAAAACATTCAAAAAAGTGGGCATATGTTAAGACCCATGTAGCACTTGGTAGGTAGGATTGAAACACAATTACCCTAAAAGGAAAGGGAGAAACCATCACAGGACTTTAAAACAATAACCTGTGAGTAGGAAGCAATATTCTGCTAGCTGCTTGCGAATAGTAGTAAATTACAGTATAGACAAAGGAAGTATTACTTTCCTGTCATTATATAATGTATGGGCTGCGCCGTTTCGACCGCAAACAGCACATCCCCAATCTCTTATTGCTATAAGAAGAGTGTTAAGAAGAGAACAGTTAACTACAACCTGCATGTTCTAGTTGCCTCCCATATACCTAGTAGCTACCCCATAATAACAGGCGTGATAAATTTCGCAGTATGCTAGGGTATTAAATATCATGGGTCTTAAACTTAATGCTCAAACAACCAGGACCCACAGTTTACGCTTATGAGTGTGGCAACAAGAACTAGTGAGATGTATCAGCAGGCTGAGTGTCAAACACCTTAGTTGTTAGGTTTCTGTCTTGCCACCTTCCATAGGGTTCAAAATAAATATTATTATCTATCAGGGATAAAGCAGATCTGAGGTTATTAGCACAATCTATTCTAACACATTCAATACAGCAGCCCATTATACCAGTTTTGAAGACGAAACATTATACATTATATCAAAACTTTTAGTACATATTAAAGAACCAAACTGCATGAACAGTGCAAAATCAAACATTAGAAAACATTGTATATACTATGCAGGGTCACCAAAGTAATGGCTTAACATATGAATGCAGTTAGGAGCACCGACTCCACAGGTGACACTCCTAGGTCCCTGTACACATGTGAATCTTATGCTATGTTAGTATATAAAAGAAAAAGAGAAAAGAGAAACAAGATCTAGAAGTGGTTATTGAACTAGCATGTGAGGACTCAATCTGACATTTTTATTTAATACAATGTAATATAATTTAATTCTGAAAAAAAAATATGGGGGATGGAGGGTCCTAGTAATCCCCTTTGAGATTAATGGGGCATGTGCATTCTACCGAATCAACAGAATATAGGGCTGGTCTTCATATTTTTCCAGGGCTGCTTTTTATTTCCAGTCCAGCCCTGATACAGATATATATAGGGATATCAATTTATAAATACATAGAACATATTCTGCTATGTGCAGAACATTGGAATGTCAAATATTTACAGTAAATATACAATATAACACTTTATTAAAAATGAATATTGCATAAATATGTTTTTTCATTTTTTCATCTTCTTAGCTGCAAAGGGCTCCAAATTCCTTATATGTATATGTTTATATATGTATACGTATGCATTTATGTGTTTATATGTATATATGTCTGTAGATACATGTATAGACATTTAAATACATAAATACATTTGTACACATATATAAACATGTATATACTGTATATATACATACACACACATACACATTTAAATACATTTGTACACATATATAAACATATATATATATATATATATATATATATATATATATATACACACACACACATACACATTTTGAAAAAGATTTCTATGTATTTATTTAAATGTTAAAAGCCCTTTTCCTGCCTTTGTTTTCCCTAACACCTAAGATTTCATATTTTTAAACCCTTATATTTTTTGTGTGCAAGATTTTTTGTGAATAATGTTTATTAGATAGTATTATTATGAGTTTAAATGTACTCTGTAAAGAGCAGCCCGGGCGACGACTGGAGTAGAGGGCAGTTTGACCCCCACTTTATGGGAGCATTGGTAGGCTCCGCTGTGGGGGTGGAGGAAGAGGGGAGGGATTAAATATCCCTCCCTGGCTGAGAACGTCAGTGCAGAGCTAGGAGCAGCGCGGAAGGAAGTTGAGGTAATCATTCTAACGTAAATCGTGATTGCACTCAAACGATCAAGTTTACTTTCAACTCGTAATAAAATCCTTATCGCACGCGTGCAAACATTTCGCTCCATCCATAATCTGGCCCTAAGAAGTGAAAATATAAGGCATTTTTTGCCATTGATTTGTAATACCAGATTATTTGCTACTCTGAGCACAGGCCCTCCATATTGATAGCGCACCCTGTGTTATCAGTAGTGCACCGTTGTAATCTAGGCCTCACTACATAAGTTCAGGGGCAGCCACATTTAAAAAGAATAGACAAGGAGTGGGCTGATCAGCACGTGGTCAGTCTAAAGTTTATGAAAGGGGGTATTTTGTTTATTTGATTTACTGTCCCTTTAATAAAGGAATGTAAGTTAGAATTATTTAAAAAAAAAAAACATTTTAACAATGATACTTACAGGCCACCATACCATGCTCTTTCCTGCCAGGAAGTATCCTGTTACTGTGCTCCTCTTGGTGCTCCACATGGACTGACAGAAATAAAACAGGGAGTTATAAGTAATACAATCTATGTTATGTTCCAATATAAAGTCCTAGGTTTTATTTAAGACCAGTGGGAGTTCTATGACGGAGGAAAACCCCTTCAGTATTTATGGTTGCACCCTCATTGTACTTAGGAGGAGGGATAAAATATATCCTCTCTGTGGAGTTTTTTTGCTACCTAGCCACACCCCCTTACCATCTAAACACTCCCCTATTCGCCCAGTAATGCCCCAGGACCACCTCACTCTGCCCACAGGACATCTGTGACCCCGCCCCCGCAGTGCTGTAACATGTAGTACGTCACTCCCTCCCCCCTTTTTATTGTTTGGTGAAACTGTTCAAGACATCACTCTTATGTGACATAGAGCACCACAAATAAATTACTAGAATGCGTTGGAGCTTTATTCTTGCACTGATTTAACATGTGAACCAAAAATACTATAGACAAAGTATTGTATAAATCATTTCATATATACAAATATTGTCATTTTTAGTTTTTTTATGTACAATTCTATATACAACAATGTTTTGTTTCTTTTTCTTTTTTGTGATAAATTTAAGGAGGTTGGGGAATTGTTGTTAACCCTTTGGCTACTTTAAATCAGCAGCTGTGACAGTTATGCTCTATTATTTATTATTGTTTCTTATAGTATGCTTTATGATTGTGCTATTGCTGGCCTATAACTAAGTTTAACTGCCACATAAAGGATAAACACATAGTTAAAGTCAGCTATGGAGTAACAATATACTGCTAATCTTGAGCTGAAGATGGCTGGTGATTGGTAGTTAAAGGGACATTCCAGTCAAAATGTAAATACACATAGATTAATTACATATGTGAATAGAAACATATTTGCAATATACATGCATTAGCAAAAATGCTTCTAGTAAAAGTTATCACTGTTTTAGTGTTAATATTTTTCTTTGCACGTGCATGTGAAGCATAGCTAGATATTCTCAGTGCATCAGCATTTTAAGTACTGCTCAGAGCACCAGTGGGGCTTGTAACATGTCAGCAACTAACAAATTGAGTCATTACCAGATGGTACAAGCACCTTAGGCTCTCTAAACAAGTGCTGTGTTTAAAATGCTGGTGCACGATGCATACTTAAATACACCTTTGAAACAGCTCTAGCTTTTATTAAAAGCATTTTTGCTAATGCAAGTATATTACAAAATTGCTTCTGTTCAATACTGAAATGCATCCATGTAGTTTCCAATTTTGGCTGGAATATCCCTTTAACCCCTTAATGACCGAGGACGTGCAGGGTACGTCCTCTAAAAAAAGACAGTTAACGCCTGAGGATGTACCCTGCACGTCCTCGGTCTGGAAAGCAGCTGGAAGCGATCCTGCTCGCTTCCAGGTGCTTTCCGGTTATTGCAGTGATGCCTCGATATCGAGGCATCCTGCAATAACCCTTCATGGCCATCCGATGCAGAGAGAGCCACTCTGTTGCCCTCTCTGCACCGGACATCGATGGGCGGTATCGTTGGTGGGTGGGAGCAGGCGTGGGAGGCGGGTGGGCGGCCATCGATGGGCCATGTGATGTGGAGGGGGGCGGGATCGGGGCGGAACGCGCGCGCACGGGGCGCGGCGGGCGGGCTCGTGCACGGGGCGGGAGCGGGTGGGACCGCTACACTACAGAAAAATGTAATGATAATAAGTGGGAGAAAAGGGGGGATTTACAATTTTAAAACAATCTAAGGGATCTGGGAGGGGGGGAAGCTACACTAGAGAAAAGGGCAGAAAAATAAAAAAAAGCATAATTTTTTACTAAACTGGGTACTGGACAGCTCCCAGTACCCAAGATGGCGCCCATTAAGGTAGAGGGGGAGGGTTAGAGAACTGTTTGGTGGGGGATCAGTGAGGTTGGGGGCTAAGGGGGGATCCTACACAGTAGCATATGTAAATATGCTTAAAAAAACACACACAAAAACCCAAATATACCTTTTATTTTAGTACTGGGAGACTTTCTGCCAGTACTTAAGATGGCAGGGACAATTGTGGGGTGGGGGAGGGAAGATCACTGTTTGGGAGGGATCAGGGGGTCTGATGTGTCAGGAGGGAGGCTGATCTCTACACTAAAGCTAAAATTAACCCTGCAAGCTCCCTACAAGCTACCTAATTAACCCCTTCACTAGTAGCCATAATACACGTGTGATGCGCAGCGGCATTTAGCGGCCTTCTAATTACCAAAAAGCAATGCCAAAGCCATATATGTCTGCTATTTCTGAACAAAGAGGATCCCAGAGAAGCATTTACAACCATTTGTGCCATAATTGCACAAGCGGTTTGTACATAATTTCAGTGAGAAACCTAAAGTTTGTGAAAAAATTTGTGAAAAAGGGAACGATTTTTTTTTCCGATCGCATATGGCGGTGAAATGGTGGCATGAAATATACCAAAATGGGCCTAGATCAATACTTTGGGTTGTCTACTACACTACACTAAAGCTAAAATTAACCCTACAAGCTCCCTAATTAACCCCTGCACTGCTGGGCATAATACATGTGTGGTGCACAGCGGCATTTAGCGGCCTTCTAATTACCAAAAAGCAACGCCAAAGCCATATAAGTCTGCTATTTCTGAACAAAGGGGATCCCAGAGAAGCATTTACAACCATTTGTGCCATAATTGCACAAGCTGTTTGTAAATAATTTCAGTGAGAAACCTAAAATTGTGAAAAAATTAATGTTTTGTTTTATTTGATCGCATTTGGCGGTGAAATGGTGGCATTAAATATACCAAAATGGGCCTAGATCAATACTTTGGGTTGTTTACTACACTACACTAAAGCTAAAATTACCCCAAAAAGCTCCCTAAATGCTCCCTAATTAACCCCTTCACTGCTGGGCATAATACACGTGTGGTGTGCAGTGGCATTTAGCGGCCTTCTAATTACCAAAAAGCAACGCCAAAGCCATATATGTCTGCTATTTCTGAACAAAGGGGATCCCAGAGAAGAATTTACAACCATTTATGCCATATTTACACCAGCTGTTTGTAAATAAATTCAGTGAGAAACTGAAAGTTTGTGAAAAAATTTGTGAAAAAGTGAGTGATTTTTTGTATTTGATCGCATTTGGCGGTGAAATGGTGGCATGAAATATACCAAAATGGGCCTAGATCAATACTTTGGGATGTCTTCTAAAAAAATATATACATGTCAAGGGATATTCAGGTATTCCTGACAGATATCAGGGTTCCAATGTAACTAGCGCTAATTTTGAAAATAAAGTGGTTTGGAAATAGCAAAGTGTTACTTGTATTTATGGCCCTATAACTTACAAAAAATATGACATATAAACATATGATGAAAATAATGATATCTTTAGAATGTCCATTTAATGGCGAGAAAAACGGTATATAATATGTGTGGGTACAGTAAATGAGTAAGAGGAAAATTACAGCTAAACACAAACACCGCAAAAATGTAAAAATAGCCTTGGTCCCAAACGGAAAGAAAATGGAAAAGTGCTGTGGTCATTAAGGGGTTAAGCAACGCTGTCCCTTACTGGCTCAGTGGCTGTGTTAAGATCCAGACTAAAAGTGCATTACTTATTTGGAGCTGACTGTATTTTTTGTATTAAATGTCACTTTCATTTTAGGACTATGAGATTGTTGGTTAACCTTGAAACACTCCGTAGCATTGTCCATTCAGCTTTATGCATCTTTAAAGGGACACTCAAGTCAAAATTAAACTTTCACTATTTAAATAGAACATGCATTTTTAAACAAAGCTCGTCAGAATCAGGAGTTAAGAAGCAGCGGTCATAAGCTGTCGGCATTTAACGATGTTGGGCGGACATGATCCGCTACATCGGATCATGTCCGCCCGACAATTGATAAATGGGCCCCTAAGTGCATTGTCTTTTTATCATACATTTATTTATTATGCAAATCTACTGTATTTAATGGTCCTTTAAGGATACTATATGCTTTGTTCACAACACCCAGACCATTAGACATAGCTCTTACCCATAAACCAACTGCCAAGACAAACACAAAGTACAGAACCAACACCACAATGTCTACAGCTTCAAGGGCTTTCTTTGGGAAGACATCCATATCTGGTGTTGTATGTTGAGGACCATAGCTGCTGGTCTCCATTGTCCCAATAGTCTCTGCATCCAATATACAAGATAGAACGGTCAGTTAGCTTCGGATGTCTCTTCCTGCAAGAGAAAGGTAAGGTTAAGTTTTATTATTCCATAAAAAGATTTCTGCCCCATTTAGTATAATTTGCTGCTTGTTAGCAGTTAGCATAAAGCATAAATTTTGTTTTTAAACGGTTTTATACAGGATTTTTTAAATGCAGTCAATCTCAGAGAATCGAGATTTTGATGTAGGAAATTACCCTGGGTCAGAAGGTATGCACGACAAGGTAACCTCCACGGAGGGGAGGAGGACATTCTTATTAGGTCCACAAACCAAGTCCTTTGAGGCCACGATGGTGCTATCAGTATCAACGGAGTCTGTTCCTGCTTGATGCGAGCCACTACTCGAGGGAAAAGGGCCAATGGAGGAAAAAGATATATGAGATTGAACCTCCAAGGAACCGCTAATGCATCTACCAATTGCTCTCGATCTCGACTTGTCTCTGGGTAGCTTGGTATTGAGATGAGAAGCCATGAAGTCTATCTCCGGAACCCCCCATCTAAGAGTTATCTCGGAGAACACCTCGGGTGAAGAGCCCACTCCCCCAGCTGAAAGGATTATCTGCTGAGGAAGTCCGCTTCCCAGTTGTCCACCCAAGGGATGGGATTAACGGAAAGAAGAAAGTCAGTATTATCCAGCACCAACGCCAATGGTATGAGCTCCAGGGAGTAACTACCAAGCTCCCATGTATTAGTGAAAAAAGTAAAGAATGGAAGCTCACCAGTATGCCAAAAAGTGATTAAGGGGCATACTGCCCCGAAACGTCGTGGTTACTGGACCCTGCTGTCTCTACAATAAAGTGAATCACTTTTTGGCATACTGGTGAGCTTTCATTCTTTACTTTTTTCATTAACGGAAAGAAGACAGTTGTGAGATTTGGCCCATTGAAGAATTCGAGACACCTCTATCATTGCTAGGGAACTTCTTGTTCCTCCCTGGTGGTTCATGTAAGCCACTGAGGTTATATTGTCTGATTGGAATCTTATATACCGGGCAGAACAGAGCTGGGGCCATGCCCTTAGAGCATTGTGAATCATCAGAAGCTCAAAGATATTGATTGGAAGAGATGATTCTTCTCGGGACCATGTCCTCTGAGCCCTCTTGGGACCCCAGACTGCTCCCCAGCCTGAGAGGCTGAACATGTGCAATGCTAAAAATTACATTTTGTTTCATTTAGTTTTCATTAGTTAAATAAATAATTTAGTTTCGGCAAATTAGTTTAGTTAAAGGGACACTGAACCCAAATTTTTTCTTTCATGGTTCAGATAGAGCATGCCATTTAAGCAACTTTCTAACTTACTCCTATTATCAATTTTACTTCGTTCTCTTGCTATCTTTATTTAAAAAGCAGGAATGTGATGCATAGGAGCTGGCCCATTTTTGGTTGAGAACCTGGGTTATGCTTGCTTATTGGTGGCTAGATGTAAGCCTCCAATAAGCAAGCGCTATCCATGGCGCTGAACCTAAAATTGGCTGGCTGCTAAGATTTGCATTCTTGCTTTTAAAATAAAGATAGCAAGAGAACGAAGAAAAATTGATAATAGGAGTAAATTAGAAAGTTGATTAAAATTGCATGCTCTATCTGAATCATGAAAGAAAAAATTTGGGTTCAGTGTCCCTTTAAGTTGGGAAAAAAAAAATTTGTTTCAGCAAATTAGTTATGTTAAGTTAAACCGTTTTTTCGGATCCATTCTTTATTCATATTCATTATTCCATTCTAAAGTTTAGAATAGAGTAATTCATATGAATAAAGAATGTATCCAAAAAAATGAAAGGATCCGAAAAAAGGATTTAACTTAACATAACTATGCTGCCAATTGCCGAAACAAAATTATTTAAAACTGCCGCAGTCACCCACATCGTCAACACTAAATAAAGCTATTAACGCCTAAACCGCTGTACCCCCACATCACCAACACTAGCTAAAGCTATTAACCCCTAAACATCCCCCCCCACATCGCCAACACTAGCTAAAAATCTATAAACCCCTAAACCGCCGTACCCCCACATTGTCAACACTAACTAAACCTATTAACCTCTAAAGCGCTGTTCTGCGACATCACCGGCACTAAATAAAACACTAAATAAAGCTATTAACCCCTTAACCTCCATATCCCCACATAACCAACACTAACTAAACCTATTAACCTCTAAAGCGCCGTACCACCACTTCGCCAACACTAACTAAACCTATTAACCTCTAAAGTGCCGTTCCCCGACTCTAAATAAAACACTAAATAAAGTTATTAACTCCTAAACCGCCGTACCCCCACATCGCAACTAGCTAAATTAAACCTAACACCCCCTAACTTTAACATAATTAAAATAGACCCAAATTAAAGTTACAATTATTAACTAACTACCTATTTAAAAATAAATACAAACTTACCTGTGAAATAGAAATAAAACCTAAGCTATCTACAATATAACTATTTACTAACTACCTAGTTAAAATAAATACAAGTTTACATGTGAAATAAAAATAAAACCTAAGCTTAAACTAATAAAACCTAACATTACTAAAAATAAAAAACCTAACATTTAAAAAAAAAATAAACTACAATTACAAGAAATAATAAACACTAAAATAACAAAAAATAAAATAACTACCATTACAAAAAATAACAAACAAAATTATCCAAAATAATAAAATTATTCCTATTCTAATCCCCCGTTTAAAAAAAAAAAACACCCCAAAATAAAAAAACCCTAATCTATAATAAACTACCAAGGGCCCTTAAAATGCCTTTTGTAGGGCATTGCCCTAAAGTTAACAGCTCATTTGCAAAAAAAATAAAAACAAACACCCCCTAACATTACAAACCCCCACCCCCCAAACCCAAAACAACTAATCTACCCATTGCCCCGAAAAGGGCATTTGTATGGGCATTGGCCTTAAAAGGGCATTCAGCTCTTTTAAAGCCCATTAAAAATAAAAAAGCCATAATTAAAATAAAAAAAAACACCCCAAAAATAAAAAATTCCCATTACAAAAAATAACGAAATGATCCAAAATAATAAAAAATATTCCTATTCTAATACCCATTTAAAAATAAAACACCCCAAAATAAAAAACCCTAATCTATAATAAACTACCAATAGCCCTTAAAAGGGCCTTTTGTAGGGCATTGCCCTAAAATTAACAGCTCTTTTGCAAAAAATAAAAAAAACACCCCCTAACGTTACAAATCCCCCCCCCCAAACCCACAAAATAAAAAAAAATTGTAACTAAAAAAATTGAATCTACCCATTGTCCTGAAAAGGACATTTGTATGGGCATTGCCCTTAAAAGGGCATTTAGCTCTTTTACTGCCCTTAAAAGGGCATTCAGCTCTTTTTTGGCCCATTCAAATAAAAAAAGCCCCAATGTATAAACCTCCCCCAAAAAATTTTTATAAAAAAACTAACACTAACCCCAAAATCGGTACTCACAGTTGCTGATATGAACATCCAATATGATTTAACCAGCTTTCATTCCTATTGGCTGATTTTGGGGTTAACGTTAGTTTTTTTGGAGGGATGTTTTTTTTGGTTTTTTTTTTAGATTAGGGCTTTTTTTATTTAATGGGCCGAAAAAGAGCTGAATGCCCTTTTAAGGGAAGTAAAAGAGCTGAATGCCCTTTTAAGGGCAATGCCCATACAAATGCCCTTTTCAGGGCAATGGGTAGATTAGATTTTTTTAGTTAGGTTGTGGTTTTGGGGGGTGGGGGTTTGTAATGTTAGGGGGTGTTTGTTTTAATTTTTTGCAAAAGAGCTGTTAACTTTAGGGCAATGCCCTACAAAAGGGCATTTTAAGGGCTAATGTTAGTTTTTTTTTAAGGGGATTAGAATATGAATAATTTTTATTATTTTGGATAATTTCGTTTGTTATTTTTTGTAATAGTAGCTTTTTATTTTTTGTAATTTTAGTGTTTATTATTTTTTGTAATAGTAGTTTTAATTTTTTTGTAAAGTTAATTTTTTTTATTTTTAGTAATGTTAGGTTTTATTAGTTTAAGCTTAGGTTTTATTTTTATTTCACATGTAAACTTGTATTTATTTTAACTAGGTAGTTATGTAAATAGTTATATTGTAGCTAGCTTAGGTTTTATTTTTATTTCACAGGTAAGTTTGTATTTATTTTTAAATAGGTAGTTAGTTAATAATTGTAACTTTAATTTAGGTCTATTTTAATTATGTTAAAGTTAGGGGGTGTTAGGTTTAGGGGTTAATATAGTTTAAATTAGGTAGTTGCGATGTGGGGACGGCAGTTTAGGGGTTAATAGGTTTAGTTAGTGTTGGCGATGTTTGGGAACTGCGGTTTAGAGGTTAATAGCTTTATTTAGTGTCGGCGATGTCGGGGAACGGTGGTTTAGGGATAAATATCTTTATTTAGTGTTTTAGTTAGTGTCGGCGATGTCGAGGAACTGCGGTTTAGATTAGAACAATGAAAAATTCTGAATATGAATAAAGAATGGATCCGAAAATTCCGAAAACTGATTTATTAATTTTCGGAATTTTAGTTATAGTGCCGATTCAAAAATTCGGATTCATTCGAATCTCGGAATCGGCCAAAATTCGTCCGAAAACGAAATTCGGCCGCAAATGAATAGCACATGTCTAGCTTGCATCCATAGTCACAATCTCCCAGGATGGTCTCAAGAAGCACGTGCCTAGGGTCAGGTGATCTTGACAGAGCCAACAAGAGAGAGTCTCTCTTGTCAGATTGTCCAGAACAATTTGTTGAGACAGGTTTAGGTGATCTCCGTTCCACTGCCTCAATATGCATAGTTGTAGAGGTCTAAGATGGAATCGAGCAAAAGGAATAATGTCCATGGAGGACACCATGAGTCCAATTACCTCCATGCACTGAGCCACCAAAGGAGTTAGCGCGGTCTGAAGGGATAAACATGATGCCAACAGTTTGGAACGTCTCTGATCTGTAAGAAAGATCTTCATGGATAATGAGTTGATGATAGTTCCTACAAATACAACCCTGATACTGGGAAACAGGGAACTCTTTTCTAGATTTATCTTCCATCGGTGAGTTCACAGAAGACAAAGAAGAGACTCCGTCTAATATCTTGCCAAAGGAAAAGATGGAGCTTGAACCAAGATATCGTCCAGGTACGGGGCTACAGCGATACTCTGAGACCTAGCCACTTCTAGTAGAGCTCCAAAAACCGTTGTGAAAATTCTGGGAGCAGTAGCTAAGCCAAATGGCAAGGCTATAAATTTGAAATGTTGGTCCAGGAATGCGAACCTCAGAAACTGAAAATGATCCTTTTGGACTGAAAATTAGAGGATTGGCGACCCTTAGTTCTCGCCTTCTTATCCTGGGGAAGGAACGCACCCTTACCTCCTGTTACTTTGGAGATGATGGAGTCCAGGCCTGGCCGGAATAAAATCTTCCCCTTGAATGGTAAGGAAAGAAGTATGGTCTTAGAAACCATATCTGCGGCCCAAGACTTTAACCAAAGAGCTCTATGTGACAAAACTGCAAAACCTGAAGCCTTAGCATTCAGACTGACTATTTGCATATTAGCATCACAAATAAAGTAGTTGACTATCTTGAGAGCCTTAATCCTGTCCTGTATATCCTCAATGGGGGATTTGAGTTCAATTAGTTCAGACAACGAATCACACCAGTAGGTAGCAGCACCTGCTGCCATAGCGGTCGCTGGCTGAAATAGGAGGCCCATATGTTGAAACATCTTTCTTAGATAGACTTCCAACTTCCTGTCCAGAGGATCCCTAAAAGAGAAGTTAGCCTATAGAGGGAGATAAGTATGCTTGACAAGAGTAGAAATGGCCCCATCTACCTTAGGGATGTGATGTGATTCAGGGACTGGAAACAGTTTCTTAAAGGTAGAAGAAGGGGAGAAACGAGTTCCAATCCTTTCCCATTCTCTTGAAATAATTTCCGCCATTCGTACAGGTACCGGGAAGGTTTCAGGAACCTTCTTCTCATCATAGAGATAATAGGTTCCTCATGAAGCTTAGCGTCCGGAACCTCTAGGGTAGACAATACTTCCTTCAGAAGAAAGTGAAGGTGTTCAACCTTAAACCTAAAATTTGCTTCCACAGGAGTCTAATATTTAATTTCAGATACCTCTGACTCTGAAATCTCACCTTCAGATGCAATCGAGGTTAGATC
The DNA here is from genome assembly GCF_027579735.1 of Bombina bombina. Classification (NCBI taxonomy): domain Eukaryota; kingdom Metazoa; phylum Chordata; class Amphibia; order Anura; family Bombinatoridae; genus Bombina; species Bombina bombina. The sequence continues at coordinate 57,168,539 of NC_069509.1, forward strand.
ATCCTCAGAAAGGGGAGACACACTAGCCAACTCAGACTGAATAGAAGAGTTAACCCCAAGTCAGTGGAACTATGCTTAACCTTTCTCTTGTTTCCCACAGATAGGCAAAGCGTTTAATGCAGCTGATACCACAGATTGAAGCTGTGAAGTAAAATCTGCTGGCAAAAAATTACCTCCAGCCGGAGATAAAGGTGTGCTGCGGGGCACTGCCTGCGTCATAGGGTCAAAAGGGGACTGCGGATGCAGAATAGGCATCTCATGGACAACGGAGTCCTGAGAGGTAGAAGGCTCAGAGGGCATAAAAGTACCAGGGGATAAACCAGATTTAGACCCCTTCTTGGTCTTTAACACAGAACATAAGCAGACAGAACAGAATTGTGTAGGTGGGTAAACAATAGTCTCCTCACAATATAAACATGCATTCATTACAGTGATCGCTGAAACAAACCCCTCTAAGGGGTTAATTTCAGAATCCTCCATAGCGGGTATAAGGTCTTAATATCGTTAGTGCAAAAAATAAAAGATTAAACTTTTAGCGTGGCACCTCTACCCTCAGCCTTGGCTGAGGTACTCACCACCATCTAGCTAGACAAGCATGACCGGAATGAAGTTGAATCTCTCCCAATGCCTGCAGCAAACTCTGTATGCTGATCGCTACACAGGAGCAAGCTTCCGACCAGCCTCAGCGAAAAACTGCGCCCTTGTCACATGGTGCCCAACTAGAGACCACCGCCAGCTAGAAGAGAAACTGCGCAAAGCTGAATATCAGCGGCGTAGAGGTATAATGGACCTAGTGGGAATTTTTTCCCACTAAAAAAAATACAAATATTTATTCCAATATGTTTAAAAATTGGCCCACAGACCGCCAGGCAGACATGGGACAGCCAACAAGTGAGATGTCTGACGTGTTTCGCACCCCCTACTGGCGCTTATTTATAGACTATCTATGTCTAGAGTTAGCGTTCACCACAACTCTCACTAAGAGGATTACATGGTTATTCAAACACCCCAGTCCACACTTGAAGGGAAAATACCCATTAATGGACTAACATTTTCTTCTAACACTTCTCTGCCATCCTCCTATAGTGACGAAAGGCAAAGAATGACTGGGGGGATGGGGGAAGTGGAAGGGATATTTATAGCCTTTGGCTGGGTGTCTTTGCCTCCTCCTGGTGGCCAGGTGTTGATATTCCCAACAGTAATGAATGAAGTTGTGGACTCTCCCTGCCTTTGGAAAGAAAACTTACTTAGAAGCACAATGTTGTTAAAAAATAAGCAAAAACATAAATTATGCTTACCTGATAATTTTATTTTCTTTCGGTGGAAAGAGTCCACAGCTGCATTCATTACTTTTGGGAAATAAGAACCTGGCCACCAGGAGGAGGCAAAGACACTCCAGCCAAAGGCTTAAATACTTCTCCCGCTTCCCTCATCCCCCAGTCATTCTGCTGAGGAACAAGGAACAGTAGAAGAAATATCTGGGTGAAAAGGTGCTAGAAGATAAAAAACAAGGACACATAAAAAAAGACAGGTGGGGAGCTGTGGACTCTTTCCATCGGAAGAAAAGAAAATTATCAGGTAAGCATAATTTATGTTTTTCTTCCTAAATGGAAAGAGTCCACATCTGCATTCATTACTTTTGGGAAAACAATACCCAAGCTATAGAGGACACTGAATGCCAAACCCGGTCAAAAGATTGAATGCTGAATATGGACTGACACAATCCTCCCAGCCATACGGATCCTTTTAGAGTGTTTAGCTGAACTTGTAAAGAAAAACAAGAAAACACACAAATAATAATGTGAGCACTCAGCGCCCCACTGGACCAGCCAGGTAGAACTGGCGCCACGTGTCTGAATAAGCCACAGGACAGAAGATCTGAACCCCAGCAGGACCAGCAGGACAAAATCCTCCCTCAAAGGGGAAGGTAAAACAGACAAACCTAGGACTAACGTGTCCCTTAACAAACTTCCGAAGAAGCAACCAGAGAGAATCGATCCCAGAAGTTCCCGAAGCAAACACATAATTGAAATTAAAAAACATCTTAACCGGATAAAAGAAAATATAGGGCAACCCATAGGTTAATGCCCAGAAAGAAAGCAGGCATACCCGCAGGACCAGCCAAACGGAACCCCGATCTTCCAACAAAAAAACTGGGAAAGATCTCAATAATCAGACAATTTGGAAATTACGTCATCCCCTCATGTCTAATGAGGTCAGCCATTCAAAGTAGAAGACTGCAGATTCCCGTATTCATTAAAGATAGGATCCTCTAATAACTCAAAAACATGTCTGAGTAAAACACGAAGACGCGCTATTCTGTAACGAAAGGCACAACACTCAGGGACAGCTACACCCACAGGGAACTGTGTAAGCCCACCCAAGGCCGGTAGACCCAGGATGATCGGGCACAAGCACAAACGCAAATAAACGTCTGGACTTTGCAGATGCATAATCGCCAATAACATGTGAAAGCGAAAATGAGCTGCAACCTCCAGGGGGAACAAGCCGCCCTGTAAGGAGGGATAAACATAATCTGGATTACCCGCATGTGTAGTAGTAGGGAGCGGTAGGGAACTCGCCTCTCAGAGGACAGAACCCCCAGAGGCGGATGGCTCAGCAGACCCGATTCCCCGAGCCCGAGGAACAGGGTGCTCTAATACGGCATATCAAACATAACTGATTGACCTGTGTCAACGGGGCCAATTCGCATTCTTCACAAGTCGAAGAATCTGAATCTGAAATTTGAACGGTCTCAGCATCAGAATCCTCCATAACTAGATAGAGAATAAAATAATATGGACTAAGAAAAAACTTAAACAGCACCTGAAACCCACAATGGCCGGGGCACTCACCACCTCCTAGAACCAGACGCAAACAGACTCCAATTTTTCAGTCGCCACACAGTCAGGAATGCGGAAATGGAAGACCAGAATGTAAACACGTCCAGTCACAAGGTGAACCGTACAGTCCAAAAAAAGCATGCCCCACCATAAGGTCGCGTCACTTTCAAAGGCCTTTATGTTCTAGCCAAGAGCCCAGTTAACACTATACATAAGCAGATTGAATCACATAACAAACATGATTAAAAAAACCCTGTTCAATAATCCCCCTCGGGAGATATTAACCTTCGATTCCAAGATATCAGAGAAGCCTCACTGAGGCCCTATAAATATACTTAATAAGTCCCGCAAGATAGTTCCTTACAGGAAAACATAATAAGTTACAGTACTTGCAAATAAAGTAAAATGAAACGATCTTATCGGAATCTACGCCATAGAACAGGAACATGGCCCTTCAAGTGTGACAAATAGTAGCAGCGCCTCCGCCATGGACTTGAGAGAAGAAAGCAGGCAGCGAAGCGAAGTTCGACAACGCTGATTGCTTGTGGAGCTGTTAATATGAGTCGGGATGGTTTTGCAGAAAGACTCTCCCTGCATCTCCGGACTCTAACTTTCATCCAGGCCCTCACTGAGAGACTGACAGGATTACTTAAATCTCCCGTCTCATGTTGAAGAGTACTACCCTCCATAAGAGACAAAACAAACTTCTGACACTTCTCTGCCAACCTTCTGGGATGAAAGGCTAAGAATGACTGGGGGATGAGGGAAGTGGGTGGAGCATTTAAGCCTTTGGCTGGGGTGTGTTTGCCTCCTCCTGGTGGACAGGTTCTTATTTCCCAAAAGTAATGAATTCAGCTGTGGACTCTTTCCATTTAGGAAGAAAACTATACATTGTTGCAAAAACACTCCCAGGTGGGCTATATAAATGGATCATCTACAAAACATTCATGCAAAGAAAAAATCTAGTCTACAATGTCCCTTTAAACTTTATAGAATAAGCAATTTAACACAGATCAATCTTCGTTAATACTAATGTTTTTGTTCCATCAACGCAATTGTTTCTCAATTCAGCTTGGAAATTAGATTGTATGAATCACTGTATTGTTTGAGTGTTCTAAGACACTAGGAAACTGAACTGTCTTGACGAAGAGCTAACATAAAAAAAACAGCATGTCTTGAGTCATTGAAAAACACTTTCAAAATGTGGTTAATATAAGGTCTGTGGACACCACATAATTTCAATCAGCAATTATATAATGAATTGTTTGATATGCAATGTAAACTCCCTTTAATGAAAAAATGAACAAGGAAATGTATGAGACATGATGATTTTTGTGCAGGCAAGAAACATTTCAAATATATACATACACACACACATATATATAGTATTTATCACATTTGTTCTTGACAATCCCCATTTAAAAAAAAACAAAAAACATTGTGCTGCTACTGGCTTGCAGCAGTAGCACTAGTTAATACTTTAACCTTAAAGTGATGGTAAATTGAAAGGATTCACTAATTACCATACGATTCTAAACTAAAAATAAATATTAGTTTAATTCATCAAAACTAACAAATTTACTTGTAATAAGTTTAATTATAATGCAACACCTACTATTAAATGCTATCTGACGACAGCCCCGACACAAATAAAAAAAATTGGATTTCTGACGATGTTTGCGTTGGCCAATCAAATCCATGGCATTTTGGCATGTTGCATTAAAAAAAACAAAAAACATTCATTTGCGCATGCGTTAGCAACGTAATGCGCATTTAAATTGTGAAGACATAGCTGTCCACAGTTCATGGGATACGGAGAGTCATCGGAGCAATTAAACTTTTAGAAACGATGAATTCGAAAATTTTCAGCAATTTCTTACTTAAAATTTACATATAGAGTTTTATTTTTTACATTTTTGAAATATACATATTCATAATTTATGAATAATTAGATTGGGGTGGAGCCGAGATCTAAGTAACTGTGTTAATAGAACATAGTAGAGGGGGCGGAGCATACGAATGAAGCAACGTATCGGTAAGATTATAATTTATTATTGAAATATAATTCAAATTAAAAAAATATATAGCGACTAATATCTACATGTTACGTTTAAGAAGATTAGATGGTGTAAAATACAAAAAATTACCATCACTGTAATTAAGTTAAAGCTGCTGTCCAGTTGCTCCTGTGCTGCACTGAAGACTTTTCCCATACACTAATATCAGACAAAGAACACCAGATTGACTGACGTGCATGGAGTGCATTACTAGCAGCTGTGTACAGGACTGGTAGAGGACACGTGCACACATTCTGTTTTGTTTTTAGCTATGGAAAACCTCTTGCAATAAAACGCTCCTGATCTACAGCCCTTGTATTTGAATAACTTTTATGTCCCTTACATCGAGACAAATTTCAATTAAAGTGACATAAAACCCCAAGTTTTCCATTCAGGATTTAGACACAGCATACAATTTTAATACAGATTCCAGTTTGCTTCCTTTCTCAGATTTCTTTGTTTAGAAGATCCCTAGGTAGGCATTTGCAGCAGTAGATAGCAGGAAATAGTGCTGTCATCCAGTGCTCTTCCAAATATATTACATTCTTGAAAAACTGCTGATATATAGTGTTGCAAACGGGCACACTTCTGGGCATTCCTCCCTGCTTTTCAACAAAAGATACCAAGAAAACAGAAGTAAATTAGAAAGTCTTTTAAAATTGTATGCTCTGTCAGAATCATGAAAGAAAAATGTTGGGTTTCATATCCCTTTTAGTTCAAGTTTCAAATTAGTAAATTTGACACTGAAAAATAAATTGGAACTTTCAGACATGTTGTGATTCACTTTAGGTATAAAATGTATATACAGAGAGATGTGCAAATAAACAACAGGTGCACAGTGTGGTTTGGCAATCAGTATTAAGTAGGTCATTAGGTGGAGCTGATGAAATCAGAATTCTTTATACAACGTTTATGTAAACAGACACAGAACCTGTTTTTAATTTAGAAATGGAAAGTGCAAACTAGAATCTAAGTAAAAGCTGCATCGTCCCTAAAACATATTGCGCTAGATTACAAGTGGTGCGCTAATTTAACGTGCACCCGTAAACGGGAAAAAATTGCCCATTTACAGGGGCACAACTTAATTAACCAGCCATTACAAGTGGCTGGTTAATGCTACTGTGAGCTCATGTTAGCAATTTGCACTCTAAAAATTAACCAGAAGTCAGACCTCTGAATTGCCCCCAAAATAAAGTGTATTGTTTATTTATTGAAATAAAAATGAGCATCTTTAAAAAAAAATAAAAAATTGTAACCGCACAAAGCAGTTCTTAGGGGTTAAAGTTGGCGGATGTTGGGTGTTAGAAAATAAAAACGGCACTGAAAAGTGCCTTTACATTGTGATCTATGGGAACTGTGTGCTCCCAGTAAATATATATATATATATATATATATATACATGTATATGCTTATATACATATATATTTATGTGTTAATATGTGTATATACAAATATAAACACATAAATATATATGTATATTTTCATATACATATAAATTTAAACTTTACTGCCCATCACTGCGCGACTTACCTCCTTTACTGCGCTAGAATCTCTGCCGTTTCTATCGGCATGAGAAAGAGGCTCCCATTGGAGCCTATGGAAGCCTGTTCTCGTGAGCACAAAGCTTCCATGCAATGTGAACGCCAGGTCACGTTTGCATCGCGTTCAACTAATAATACCTTCGCACATTTGCGTGCGCTGGTATTACGAGTGGAGCACAAATATCGTGCTTGCGAAAGCTCGATTTTGCACTCAGCTCATAATCTGTCCTATATTATTTGGTTCATGGTAATTCCTACTGTTTCAACCAAGAACAGACAGTTGTTTCAAAATGAAAAATAATCTTGGAATTGCTAGAAATTCTTTATTACTCCTGTTAAGGGGATGATTTTTCTTCTTTTTTTTTGCATACTTATCAAGTCCTTTTTAAATGTCCTATTCTGTGCCGCACTGGGACTAAAAACAAGCCTGGGCATTTTAGGCCAGAGCACCCCATTCTCATCTGCCTCATTGGGTTGCATATAATCCTTGGCAATATGGCCTCGAGGCATTTTTACTATACTCATGTATTATTTACATCTAAAATAAGGGGGTTGGTACAAATTTCTGAATTCCCCAATTTTTGAGCTGCGCTGTTACATTTTTTTAACAGTATATAAGTTTCCACAATGAGCTTTATTGAATCTAATCTCTGAAGAAGTGTGTTGTTTCTAATCACAAAATGCATCAGGGGTTACTGCTGGTTGTATTCCAGTATTAAAGGGACATTAAACTTCTGTACTCAGGGGTCACTGCTGGTTGTATTCCAGTATTAAAGGGACATTAAACTTCTGTACTCAGGGGTCACTGCTGGTTGTATTCCAGTATTAAAGGGACATTAAACTTCTGTACTCAGGGGTCACTGCTGGTTGTATTCCATTATTAAAGGGACAATAAACTTCTGTACTCAGGGGTCACTGCTGGTTGTATTCCAGTATTAAAGGGACATTAAACTTCTGTACTCAGGGGTCACTGCTGGTTGTATTCCAGTATTAAAGGGACATTAAACTTCTGTACTCAGGGGTCACTGCTGCTTGTATTCCAGTATTAAAGGGACATTAAACTTCTGTACACAACTACATAAGATTAGTAACTGCTCATTATGTTATTGCATTTCATACAGTTCCTGCAGCTTTTTTCAAATCAGTTTTCCTGTTTCAATAGCTTAAAGGGATACTAAACCCATTTGTTTTCATGATTCAGATAGAGCAGGCAATTTCAAGCAACATTTCAATTTACTCCTATTATCAATTTGTATTTGTTCTCTTGCTATCTTTATTTGAAAAGCAAGAATGTATGCTTAGGAGCCGGCCCATTCTTGGTTCAGCACCTAGGTTGCGCTTGCTGATTGATGGCTAAATGTACCCAACAATCAGCAAGGGCTATCCAGGGTGCTGAATCAAAAATTAATTCCACCAGACTTTACAACAAGTGTATTCCTGACCTGCTCTTGACTTGCAAAGCTTTGTAACCTGTGCTTACAAATTATTTTAAAATCTTTAATTTGTAGTGTGGTGCTTAATTACAAATAAATGCTATTAATTTAATAGCTCCTATAAATAGAGGGGTATGTGTCACTCTTCAAGGTGAACTTTCATGATTCTAATAGAGCAAGTCATTTTAAACAACTTTTCAAATCACTTCCATTTTTAAAATGTGCACAGTTTTTATATGCACACTTTGTGAGGCACCCGCTCCTACTGAGCATGTGTAAGAATTCACAATATACACAAGAAGTTTATGCATTTTGTGATTGGTTGATGGCTGTCACATGATGCAAGGAGAAGAAAAATGTAACTATATTTGAAAATTGCTTATTTGAAATTCAGGTACTTTTGCACATTATGTCATTGTTGATTATGAAATTTGACTGTATTTAAAGGTCCTTTAACTCATCAGACGCTTATTAAGACCCTGCACAGACCCTATCCGCATTCATCAGAAAACAAACTGTGTTTGACCACATCAGCCTGAGAGTATGGGTTTCTCATTAAAGGGATATTAATCCCAATTTTTTTTCTTTAATGATTCAGATAGAACATGCAATTTTAAGCAACTTTCTAATTTACTTCTACTATCAAATTTGCTTCATTCTCTTGGTATCTTTATTTTAAAAGCAATAATTTAAGTTTAGGAGTCGGTCCATTTTTGGTTCAGCACTCTGGTTAGCACTTGCTGATGGGTGGCTACATTGGCTACACCAATCAGCAAGCGCTACCCAGGTTCTAAACCAAAAATGGGCCGGCTCCTAAACTTACATTCCTGCTTTTGAAATAAAGATACCAACAGAACTACGGAAAAGACTACGGCTCACGCCAAAAAGCATCAGCGGATCTCAGATGCTTAGGGGTTCACTTGCTTTGTTTCCCTGCCGTTTTAACATTGTTATGCTTTTTAACCTTTTTTTAATTAAATAAAATATGGACGTTTTATCTACACCTAGTGCTCTTCATCTTCCCTTTATTGCACTGAACCAAAACCATTCCTGCTTTTCAAATAAAGATAGCAAGAGAACGAAGAAAAATTGATAATAGGAGTAAATTAGAAAGTTGCTTAAAATTGCATGCTCTGTCTCATTCATGAAAGAAAAAAATTGGGTTTAATATCCCTTTAAGTAATAGAGAAGCATTTAGATTATGGAGTGACCCATTTGCAAATCCCCTGTTGGAACTACACCTACACTGTATAGGGTTGCCACCCGTCCCTTAAAATACAGAACACTTATAAGTTACACATGCTGCAGGGTGGAATATGAATAGTGCTGTCTAGAAACACAATACATGTTCCACCCTGCAGCATGTGTAACTCATAAGAGTCCAGAAAAATATGGCTCAGGTGGCAACCCTACACACTATGCACAAAAAGTGTCAGCCTTATAATATAACATCATTTGTAGATTGGACGGTCTATACTTTATAATGTATAAATCAAACTGCTGTAAAGAACATTTCATTTATATTCAACTGCGACAGTGAACGTATTTATTCACTGATAGTTATTTATATTATTTAACTAAAAGGAATCACTACCTTCCTTCAGTACAGAACATCCAGAGTTTAACATTTTCATTAAGCTACGGGCATTCGGATGCTTCAAACAAGGCGTCTGCGCATGGCGTTTAGCTATTTTAGGAGCTGGATTCCTTCTTGTGAAACTACAAAACACTAAGATCTGTGGAAATCCAATTCACTAAAAGGAATCTGGTTCTGAAAAGAGCTGAACACCACAATTGGTCGCCTTCTTCCTCATTCGGAAATGTTCTTTTGTGAGTCAGACAAAACATATCATTCAACAAAGTGTCCAATTTATTCTTTTATCAAATGGCTTCGTTCCTATGGTATTCTGCGTTGAATAGATACCTAGGTAGGCGTCTGGAATACTACATGACAGGAAATAGTGCTGACAAAGCTTACGGCCCTGCTTTTCAGGAAAAGATACCAAGTGAACAAAGAAAAAGTGAAAATAGAAGTAATTTAGAAAATTGTTTAAAATCACCTGCTCTATCTGAATAATGAAAGATTTTTTTGGCGTTTCATATCCCTTTAAAAGGCCACCAATCTCAAAATGTAATTAACTGTTTAATTATAGAAAAAAACAGAAAAACAAATCACAAACGGCTAGATTTAGAGTTCTGCGGCCAAAGGGGTGCGTTAGCTACGCATGCTTTTTTCCCCCGGCACCTTTTAAATACCGCTGGTATTGAGAGTTCACAGAATGGCTGCGTTAGGCTCCAAAAAGGGAGCGTACAGGCATATTTACCGCCACTGCAACTCTCAATACCAGCGGTGCTTACGGACGCGGCCAGCTTCAAAAACATGCTCATGCACGATTCCCCCATAGGAAACAATGGGGCAGTTTGAGCTGAAAAAAGCAGCGTTCAGCTCCTAACGCAGCCCCATTGTTTCCTATGAGGAAACACTTCCTAAGTCTGCACCTAACACCCTAACATGTACCCCGAGTCTAAACACCCCTAACTTTACACTTATTAACCCCTAATCTGCCGTCCCCGCTATCGCTGACCCCTGCATATTATTATTAACCCCTAATTTGCCGCTCCATACACCGTCGCAACCTACGTTATCCCTATGAACCCCTAATCTGCTGCCCCTAACCCCCGCTGACCCCTATATTATATTTATTACCCCCTAATCTGCCCCCCCCCCCCCACCCAACGTCGCTGCTACCTACTTACAATTATTAACCCTTAATCTGCCGACCGGACCTCACCGCTACTCTAATAAATGTATTAAACCCTAAAGCTAAGTCTAACCCTAACCCTAACACCCTCCTAAGTTAAATATAATTTTTATCTAACGAAATAAAATAAATCTTATTAAATAAATTAATCCTATTTAAAGCTAAATACTTACCTGTAAAATAAACCCTAATATAGCTACAATGTAAATAATAATTATATTGTAGCTATTTTAGGATTAATATTTATTTTACAGGCAACTTTGTATTTATTTTAACCAGGTACAATAGCTATTAAATAGTTAATAACTATTTAATAGCTACCTAGTTAAAATAATTACAAAAGTACCTGTAAAATAAATCCTAACCTAAGTTACAATTAAACCTAACACTACACTATCAATAAATTAATTAAATAAACTACCTACAATTATCTACAATTAAACCTAACACTACACTATCAATAAATAAATTAAATACAAATACCTACAAATAAATACACTAACTAAAGTACAAAAAATAAAAAAGAGAACTAAGTTACAAAAAATAAAAAATAATTTACAAACATTATAAAAATATTACAACAATTTTAAGCTAATTACACCTACTCTAAGCCCCCTAATAAAATAACAAAGCCCCCCAAAATAAAAAAAATGCCCTACCCTATTCTAAAATAAAAATTGAAAAGCTCTTTTACCTTACCAGCCCTTAAAAGGGCCTTTTGGGGGCATGCCCCAAAGAATTCTGCTCTTTTGCCTGTAAAAAACATACAATACCCCCCCCAACATTACAACCCACCACCCACATACCCCTAATCTAACCAAAACCCCCTTACATAAACCTAACACTAAGCCCTTGAAGATCTTCCTACCTTGTCTTCACCACGCCGTGTATCACTGATCCGTCCAGAAGAGGGTCTGAAGTCTTCCTCCTATCCGGGGCTGAAGAGGTCCATCATCCGGCTGAAGTCTTTATCCAAGCGGGGGCTGAAGAGGTCCATCATCCGGCTGAAGTCTTCTATCAAGCATCATCTTCAATCTTCTTTCTTCTGGATCCATCTTCATCCCGCCGACGTGGAACATCCATCCTGGCCGACGACTTCCCGACGAATGACGGTTCCTTTAAGGGACGTCATCCAAGATGGCGTCCCTCGAATTCCGATTGGCTGATAGGATTCTATCAGCCAATCGGAATTAAGGTAGGAAAATTCTGATTGGCTGATGGAATCAGCCAATCAGATTCAACTCAAGCCGATTGGCTGATCCAATCAGCCAATCAGATTGAGCTCGCATTCTATTGGCTGTTCCGATCAGCCAATAGAATGCAAGCTCTAACCAGCCGGATGATAGACCTCTTCAGCCCCGGATAGGAGGAAGACTTCGGACCCTCTTCTGGACGGATCGGTGATACTCGGCGTGGTGAAGACAAGGTAGGAAGATCTTCAGGGGCTTAGTGTTAGGTTTATTTAAGGGGGGTTTGGTTTAGATTAGGGGTATGTGGGTGGTGGGTTGTAATGTTGGGGGGGTATTGTATGTTTTTTTTATAGGCAAAAGAGCAGAATTCTTTGGGGCATGCCCCGCCAAAGGTCCTTTTAAGGGCTGGTAAGGTAAAAGAGCTTTTCAATTTTTATTTTAGAATAGGGTAGGGCATTTTTTTTATTTTGGGGGGCTTTGTTATTTTATTAGGGGGCTTAGAGTAGGTGTAATTAGCTTAAAATTGTTGTAATATTTTTATAATGTTTGTAAATTATTTTTTTATTTTTTGTAACTTAGTTCTTTTTTCATTTTTTGTAACTTAGTTCTTTTTTTATTTTTTGTACTTTAGTTAGTGTATTTATTTGTATTTATTTGTAGGTATTTGTATTTAATTTATTTATTGATAGTGTAGTGTTAGGTTTAATTGTAGATAATTGTAGGTAGTTTATTTAATTAATTTATTGATAGTGTAGTGTTAGGTTTAATTGTAACTTAGGTTAGGATTTATTTTACAGGTACTTTTGTAATTATTTTAACTAGGTAGCTATTAAATAGTTAATAACTATTTAATAGCTATTGTACCTGGTTAAAATAAATACAAAGTTGCCTGTAAAAGAAATATAAATCCTAAAATAGCTACAATATAATTATTATTTATATTGTAGCTATATTAGGGTTTATTTTACAGGTAAGTATTTAGCTTTAAATAGGATTAATATATTTAATAAGATTTATTTTATTTCGTTAGATTAAAATTATGTTTAATTTAGGGGGGTGTTAGGGTTAGGGTTAGACTTAGCTTTAGGGGTTAATACATTTATTAGAGTAGCGGTGTGGTCTGGTCAGCAGATTAGGGGTTAATAATTGTAGGTAGGTAGCGGCGACGTTGGGGGGGCAGATTAGGGGGTAATAAATATAATATAGGGGTCGGAAGGGGTAAGGGGCAGCAGATTAGGGGTACATAGGGATAATGTAGGTTGCGGTGGTGTGCGGTCGGTAGATTAGGGGTTAAAAATTTTTATTAGAGTGGCGGCGATGTGGGGGGACCTCGGTTTAGGGGTACATAGGTAGTTTATGGGTGTTAGTGTACTTTAGAGCACAGTTGTTAAGAGCTTTATGAACCGGCGTTAGCCCAGAAAGCTCTTGACTCCTGGCTTTTCTCTGAGGCTGGAGTCTTGTCGTTAGATTTCTAGCGCTCACTTCAGCCAAGACTCTAAATACCGGCGTTAGAAAGATCCCATTGAAAAGATAGGCTACGCAATTGGCGCAGGGGGATCTGCGGTATGGAAAAGTCGCGGCTGGAAAGTGAGCGTTAGACCCTTTCCTGACTGACTCTAAATACCAGCGGGCGGCCAAAACCAGCGTTAGGACCCCTTAACGCTGGTTTTGACGGCTAACGCAGGACTCTAAATCTAGGCAAATTTATTTTCATTAAGTACACAGCCCAATGTTCCTCAAATTGAATTCTAATTTTTTTATTTTTTCATAGTACCCCTAGAAAGACTAGAATGCATACTAAAGGACCCAGATTCATGACTCTGTAACATGCTACATATCAATCGATTGCTTCTTATCAGTAGCTCATTTATATCAGTCACTAATTTTTTTTTAATTCTCTCAATCAATTTAAATTACATCTTTCCATTTAGATTTAATTGGACAGAAAAGACAGTTGGGACATTGAATGAGTATTCTATCCCTTTAAATAAGCTTTTTAAATGATTGATCTAGAAATAAAATCTCATAGGCCTAGATTTAGAGTTCGGCGGTAGCCGTCAAAACCAGCGTTAGAGGCTCCTAACGCTGGTTTTTTACGCACTCCGGTATTTAGAGTTTATTTACCGCGACTCAAAATACACCTAACGCTCACCTTTCTACCGCCACCTCAGACCCAGTAGTAAACATATACCGCACAAAAAAACATCCACGAATCACAAAACAAATATTACACAAAGTACACTTACACTCATACAAACACAACACTATCTTTATTTTTCGTATTTTTTATTTTTTCTTTAAAATACAAAGGATTAAAGTTGCGAGATCTCGGGTGTTTGAAAAAAATCCACACAAATCCATTTTCCCATTGACTTACATGGACATACGGGAAAAGACCCTCATATACCTACATCTAACGAATAACATTATCACAAACATACACTCATCGATGCATACAAACAATATACACCACATTACATACACAAAATATTTATTTATTACAAAAAGAACACGATTTAGTTACTTTTTCACACAAGCTCATGACGTCACTCACTTTACGAGGAAAACCAGTCTTAGAAAAAAAAATATAGAAATCTTTGGAGCCTCCATTGACTTCTATTGGGAAGACGTGCTCGTGCACGCGAAACCCTCATTTCCCTAACGCACGCAAATAGCGTAGACTGAAAAACTCCAAATACCAGCGCTAGAAAATACATGATTTCATGCGTTAGACCCAGCTATGATAAATAGATCAAGAAATGACTATTTCCCTATGGTGGACTTATGTTTTTTAATATTAAATATTCACCACACCATAAATATTTTTAACACTTTTAGATTACATCAACTACAAATCCCCATCACTAGTAACACATTATTATTTCAATAAAATTACATTTACAATTAAAATAAAATTCAATACACATTTCTGGATTCACAAACACTACACAATGGGAAACATCTCTCATTTACCTTTATTATTGCATTTCTGTTATTCAACTCATATGCTTGCAGCAACTGCATATCTACATAGGCTTAACACATGATCACTCATGGATGCACATACATTACTTTTAACATTCAATCATACATGTGCATTCAAATGATGGGGGAAAAACACATTACATTCTCTCGAGGAATCACAAAACACAACATATGGATTTTACTTTACTTTTAACATCATGATTCCATCACAATAAACCATTAGGAATTACGTACAACAAGAACATCATTACACCAGATTACAGATGTCACTTTATGGGAAGGAACAACAATGCCAGACCGCTATATAGAAGTCAGCATATGTGGGACACAATCACAATATATACGTACATGTACATAACACGCATCACCCATCACGCAACCACAAAGCACACATTTAGATTTTATTCAGCACACAATAACAATGTAGCACAATACAACAACACAATGAGGATTTCACAACTACATAGGCAGGTTAATAATATCATGACGTCATTAGAAGATTCAACCATACACATCACAGATTCACCACTGTACCGCCCCTTTAGGAACTTTAACACTCAATACTACAATACAACATATACGTAAAACACACTTTTGAACAGCATTATTATGGAGATTTCAATGGGACAATTAAGAAATATTGTCAGATCGCACATCAATTATATATATAATACTACAGATGACAGCCGGAAGTTATTCAGTATTCGTGCAATTTTTATGGGACGCATACAATATCGTCAGATCGAAAATCACTTATATATACAATACTACAGATGACAGCCGGAAGTTATTCAGTATTAGTGCGATTTGAAAGGGACGCGTACAATATTCACATCTCGGCAATCACTTATATATACAATACTACAGATGACAGCCGGAAGTTATTCAGTATTATTGCGATTTTACAGGGACGCATACAATATTGACAGCTCGGCAATCACTTATATATACAATACTACAGATGGCAGACGGGAAGTTATTCAGTATTATTGCGATTTTACAGGGACGCATACAATATTGACATCTCGGCAATCACTTATATATACAATACTACAGATGGCAGACGGGAAGTTATTCAGTATTAGTGCGATTTGAAAGGGACGCGTACAATATTGACAGCTCGGCAATCACTTATATATACAATACTACAGATGGCAGACGGGAAGTTCGGAATTATTATTGCGATTTGAAAGGGACGCGTACAATATTGACAGCTCGGCAATCACTTATATATACAATACTACAGATGGCAGACGGGAAGTTCGGAATTATTATTGCGATTGTAATGGGACGCATACAGTATTGACAGCTCGGCAATCACTTATATATACAATACTACAGATGGCAGCTGTTACTTTATCGTTTACAAACAATATTGCAGCAACATTGATCGATCACATTCGATGCACATTATACACAACTATGCACTTTCATTCATGTTAGCCTGGACGTGTGCTTGTTACTATAACATCGCGTTTAGGAAATATTGATTACGCATATGATCAAACATTACAAACATGCACTGTATGTGTGATATTTGACACTTTCACATTGAGAATCATTGTTTGAAACTAACATTTCAGCAAACAACAAATAAACGCCCACTGTCAAAGCATTCGCGCCGCTCACATACAAACAGGTGAATACAATCAGCAATCATTACAAACTCACTACCATTGGACTAATTGTACTATAAATCCCCCAAACAACATGGCCAATGCATCACTTGTGATCCACATCAGATCAAGTGCTTACCTTGTTACGCTGTTTTGAAAGATGGATGACGATGACATGGTAGACGCTGCTGGTGGTGCTATTGGCGAACTAGCTGTTGGTCGAATCAGGCAGCCTCGGCGGCTCAGACCGAGACGAAGGGGTCGTCTGGTTCGAGGTCCTCGTGTCTACAGGGTGAGACCCACCTTGGAAAACATGAGTGACTTTGAGGTTTTTGATAAGTATCGGCTCGATCGCGAACAGCTCATTGGCCTTTACGATCTTCTTAAACCTCATTTGGAGCCACGTATACAAATAAGGACTGCTGTTCCCCCCATGAGTAAGATGCTAAGCTGTCTATACGTCCTGGCCTCCGGGAGTTTTCAATCAGGAGAACTGTACATGCATGGCCTGGCTCAAGGTACATTCTCTGGGGTGTTTGATAACTTTCTGAACGCCATGGTACGTATCAGTAAGCAATACATAGGATTCCCACAGAATGATGGTGATTGGAGGCGCCTGAAGCGGGAATTCTTTGATATTGCTCAATTGCCCAATGTCTTGGGAGCCATTGATTGTACCCACATTGCGCTGCGTGCTCCAATTGATGACTTGCCCTTCAGAAATCGCAAACATTTTCATAGCCTCAACGTGCAGTATGTTTGTGACGCACGGATGAGGATTATGCATGTGTATGCGAATTTTGGAGGTGCTTGTCATGATGCCCGCATCCTCTCTCTGTCGTCCCTGTGGAGACAGTTTGAGGAAAGACAAATGCCCCCTGGTTATCTCGTTGGTGAGTATTTGTGCACAACATGGTTAATTATTTTGACAATTGCCCCTGTATTTTTTAACTGTTAGCGTCATGTTCAGCTATAGGATTAAATTTAACCATTTGTTATTTACCGACGCTAATGTCTATTTTTATTGAAATGCAGATATGTAGCATGTCTTACCTTAAGTGTTCAGATAGAGAATGCAATGTAAACATGTAGTTAGCATTTTACACAAGGTTTGTTTTAGGAGAAATACGCATATGTAGCATGTCTTAGATGAAATGGCAAGATATTATCTCATGCAATTTAACCCTGTCATTGTCTTTTTCTGCTAATGTCTATTTTTATTGAAATGCAGATATGTAGCATGTCTTACCTTAAGTGTTCATATAGAGAATGCAATGTAAACATGTAGTTAGCATTTTACACAAGGTTTGGTTTAGGAGAAATACGCATATGTAGCATGTCTTAGATGAAATGGCAAGATATTATCTCATGCAATTTAACCCTGTCATTGTCTTTTTCTGCTAATGTCTATTTTTATTGAAATGCAGATATGTAGCATGTCTTAACTTAAGTGTTCATATAGAGAATGCAATGTAAACATGTAGTTAGCATTTTACACAAGGTTTGGTTTAGGAGAAATACGCATATGTAGCATGTCTTAGATGAAATGGCAAGATATTATCTCATGCAATTTAACCCTGTCATTGTCTTTTTCTGCTAATGTCTAGTTTTATTGAAATGCAGATATGTAGCATGTCTTACCTTAAGTGTTCAGATAGAGAATGCAATGTAAACATGTAGTTAGCATTTTACACAAGGTTTGGTTTAGGAGAAATACGCATATGTAGCATGTCTTAGATGAAATGGCTAGATACAGATTTATATATAATTTTTTTTTTTTTTTTATGTTTCTGACAACTTTTAATATGGATTATGGTTTTTAAAAAATATATTTATACAACAATATACTAGTTTAAGTATTCTGTTTGAATTATGTTCTGTTCTAAATTTATAGGTGATTCTGGGTACATGAGCCGGCCTTGGCTCATTACCCCCTTGCGTAGCCCAACTGATGTGTCTGAGGAGCGCTACAATAGGGCTCATAAGAGAACCAGGGCGGTGGTTGAAAGGATGTTCGGGCTCCTGAAGATGAGATTCAGGTGCCTGGACCGTTCTGGAGGAGCACTCCAGTACAACCCAAAGAAGGTGGCTAAGATCGTTGTAGCCTGTAGCGTCCTGCATAATATTGCACAGCGGGCTGTGATGCTGCAGGCCGTCCCGGTGGACAGAGACCTCCTCAGAGATGAGGAGGATGATCCTGTTCTAGAGGGGGAATTCCAGGACGAGGGACTTGATGTCAGAGCAGACGTCATCAACCGCCACTTTAGACGGTAAATAATAGAAGTTACACTGGAGTATTTTCAATAGATGTGAACTCTAGGGAAATGACAAGTAGAGAATTGTGCAAACATGTTAGTATTGATCAAATGTTATAATAATATTTATTTCTCATAATATAGGTGATGCTCTGGGCATTGGGTCCTATAGCGAGTCTTTGCCACCTGGTTTTTATAGAGGACATCAGATGGTAAGTAGAAATGTATGGACTGTTGCTGGCATGATTTGTACACAAATACATAATATGGCATACATTTTTAAAAATATAACTTTGTTTACACATTACTTATGTACATAATCAGAAAGGGATACTCTAGAATGACTATGGTTCAATGTCACACAGAGGTTTGTTCTGCTCAATATGACTCATCTTCACACTTGATAGAAAATAACACATGTTCATACACAGGCTTAGTAAGCTAGTGATAGATATTTATTATGAAATGGGGGGTGGGAGAGGGGTACAGAACTGATTCACACACTTGTATGAAATCTTTATATATAATTTCTTACATTAGGGAGATGACTTAATATAAAGACTGAAAGGGAACAATTTGAAGCCTGACAGTGAAGATTTCCAAGACTGACAGTGGGGAAAAAGCCAAGATTGAAATTGAAGTATACCAATGGGATCATGTCTGGCATATTTAAATTCTGCTGACCTTGAAAACCATACAAAGACATGTTCACATGGTAAGTGCAAACTATTTGATAGAATAAGGCTGTGGAGACATCCTATTGGAGACACTTAGATGATTTTCTATTTTGTAGATGGTATTTCCCAGTCCTCTATTTAATGAACTGATGAATAAGACACCTATTGAAGATCAACTGTTTACCCCTGAATTGACATTCAAAGACCATGCATTGTCCAGGTTGGTGTACCAATGCATGCTAGTGAAGACTGTAGAATATTAGTAGCTTACATACATTAGTCATATTTAGTTCTTAATTAGATATTTAGGGATCGCAATCAGACACTTAGATGATTTTCCTTTTTAGATGGTATTTCCCAGTCCTCTATTTAATGAACTGATGAATAAGACACCTATTGAAGATCAACTGTTTACCCCTGAATTGACATTCAAAGACCATGCATTGTCCAGGTTGGTGTACCAATGCATGCTAGTGAAGACTGTAGAATATTAGTAGCTTACATACATTAGTCATATTTAGTTCTTAATTAGATATTTAGGGATCACAATCAGACACTTAGATGATTTTACTTTTTTAGATGGTATTTCCCAGTCCTCTATTTAATGAACTGATGAATAAGACACCTATTGAAGATCAACTGTTTACCCCTGAATTGACTTTCAAAGACCATGCATTGTCCAGGTTGGTGTACCAATGCATGCTAGTGAAGACTGTAGAATATTAGTAGCTTACATACATTAGTCATATTTAGTTCTTAATTAGATATTTAGGGATCGCAATCAGACACTTAGATGATTTTCCTTTTTAGATGGTATTTCCCAGTCCTCTATTTAATGAACTGATGAATAAGACACCTATTGAAGATCAACTGTTTACCCCTGAATTGACATTCAAAGACCATGCATTGTCCAGGTTGGTGTACCAATGCATGCTAGTGAAGACTGTAGAATATTAGTAGCTTACATACATTAGTCATATTTAGTTCTTAATTAGATATTTAGGGATCACAATCAGAAAAAGGAATACATATTATAGTTGATATAGAGGTATTTGAATGGACATGAAATATTACATTTATGTTCAGCATACATATATTGTTTACATGTGATATACATTATTATGTATAAATTTAATTTTTGAAATTTAAATATTATTTTTAATCAACAATATAATGGTGTATGTATTTCATTAATTTAAAATGAATGTAATGATTATCTTTAAAAAATGTTGATCAAAGTTAGAGCATAGACACCATATGATTTTAAATGTATTTTATGAATATTTTACAACGTGTGTATTAACTTTGTTCCATTTTTATTATTTGTCATTTCAGATTGGCATCTGATGACTTCATGGAATATTTAATTATTTTCTATTAAATAAATTTAATTTTTTTAGCAGATTCTAATATATATCAATATAATCTGTAAATAAATAAAACTTGGACTCCCATGACTGGTAGTTGGCTATTTGACAAGCACATGCATAAGAGAAAATAATGCATTAATAGTAGAAAATAAAATTCTTCAGAGAATATTAAAATATATATTTTAACATTAATTGGGGAGTCATATTCTTCAATGCTTTTATATTGAAAAAGTATATATTAAAAATATTTAGGATATGTATTAATATTATGATTGTTTTAACATTTAATAAGGTGAAGTGGTTCAATTACATGAAAGTGACAGTGTTGTTGAATGTAAAAAGAATTGTATAAGATCATGTATCTTCCTTAGGTATCTCAAAACATTATTAGAAAATATTTTACAATTATTACATTTATAAATGGTAGGTCATTTAACTTTATAATTTTTAATAATTAGTTATTGGATGCCAGGTTAATCTATGTAATTTTCTAGTGGAGTCATTTAACTATACTTAGTAATATTATGTATTTATTACAATCTTACCTCTTGGGTTAGACATCAAATATCTATATAGAATGTAATTTCCCCTTTAGTTTATTTTGTCAATGTTAAATCAAAATACAATATGTTTGGGTCCTTAAAGGGGTCATTCAAAATGTATATTTTGTATACATTGTTACAAATATCATACAAGAATTTAAACATATTTAGAATGTACTATAGAATTACATTCAGTCTTTAAATATACTTGTTAAAATAAAAATAAATGCACATATCTTAGTCAATGATATAAGGCATCTATATGCAAACAACAATCAGCATCAAAATAGCCTATGTAGAGATGTATTTAATCCACGAATATATATATAATTACAATATAATGATTGAATAACAAAACATATTAAGTTGGTCAAATATAAGATTATGATACAAAATGCATACATAACATATAGCTTAATGTCCCTCTACGCTGAAGGCTAAAAAAGACCTCATTTAATAAATATATTTCAGTCAGTGTGTAAAAGAATCTAGAAGTTAATCTAAATTTGCTTTACTCATATGTTAGACTCATTTAGCAAAAGGAAGGTGCCTAGGTTTATGATATATTAAGCATTATTGTGAAATGTTTATTTAAAGGGACATGAACTCAAAATATACTTAAAGGTAGCCATTTAAAAAAACAATGATTTATACATTCTGAATGAGTATTCTATTTTAATCAACTTTAAAACTTGTCTCATATTATGAATGCTCATTGTGATGTTGCTATCATTACTTTAGAAATAAGGCAGTAAATAGCTAATTTATTTGCTTCAGTACTCTGGACAGAACTTTATTGTTTGGAATAATTGATGCAACAATCGTCAAGGACAACCCAGGTTTTTATTAAACAATTGTCCGTAATATAAAATATCATTATTGATTTTCAAAGAAACATAACAAGATAACTTAACATTTGATAATCGTATTAAATAATAAAGTTGATTAACATTTCATGCTCAATCACCAATGGTAAATTTGTTTGGACAGTGTCCCTTTAAGAGCTTGAAATAGTGTATTTACTTCTCTTCCTATCTTGACATACTTTGCTTGAAAAGCATATCGAGATAGGCTCAGTAGATGAAGATTGGTGGATGCACAGAGATGCCTTATGTGATTGGCTCAACCATGTGCATTTAAATTTCTTATGTTGAGGATATATAAATACTAAGAGAAAATGATTTACATTTTAAAGTCTAAACAATCTTCTATCTCTACAGATCATTTGATACAATTGTTTGTTTGTAATGTCTCTTTAAAACTAAAGACGCCATTGCACAATAACATATATGAGCACTTCAGAGAAATACAAGCTCGAGGTTTATTTGCGAATAACAAAGCTGTAGTTTAACATTTATAAACAGATTATCAAAGTTACTGACATTCTTCCCGGAATTTTAACATTAATAAATATTGCGTGGGAAACGCATCTTCAAACACCAGATTAGCATATTTAAACATTAGTGTAATGTCACGCAATAGCACACAATCAATGTGCATTATAAATACATTTAATAGAGCAATGTCAATACTTCACAATAAATTTATTTAAAGAACAATAAAGACATACAATATTAAATGTGTATTTGTATTAAAGAAACAGACCGTTATTAAACCGAGAAATGTCTACAACATTAATAATGTGACAGGATTAGATTTTAAAGAGTATTTAATCATTAATATTTCACGGATCACGGATATTAAATATGCGTCACACATATCCGCATGACAGGCCCATGAGTTACAAATAAGTCTACATGAAAAATGAAGTTACAGCACCACCATGAGGTATGTGTAAGGAAGTTACTAAGATATGAAACATTAAGGAACGGCCAATCAGAGTTCATCACACAAACACAACTTGAGTCAGGATGGTCTCACAGACATTATAACAATATTTCAAACTTTTATCCAATCAGATGTACAGATAAATTGTCCCATGGTGCATCTCATGTTTACTTCACCATATAAAAGTCCATTACACGTTGCCATCTTTCTCAGTTCTCTAATGCCTGCAGGCGTACTAGATATATTTTTATATATATATATATATTTGAGAAGACAACCCAGCAGGCATGTCAGTTCCCAGGTTCACCAAGGAGGAGAGCGCTGCACTGGTCCACGCCGTCAAGGACTTTTATCCCCAGCTGTTTGGGAACAAGAGGAGCTCGACAGATGCGCCTGTTAAGAAGGCCCTCTGGGAGTCTATCACCAATGCGGTTAGATTGGTGTGTGACGTCCAGAGGACCCAGGATCAGATCATGAGGAGATTCGGAGATATGAGGTTGCGTTTATCGAAAAAAGTCAACCTCATAAGGGACTGGGTACAAGCCCGTAAAAGAGGGGGCCAAAGAAAGGCCCCGCGGAAACTGTACCTACTCCCTTATGAGGTGACTTTATGCGAGCTCCTCAATCTCCGGGTCCCCAAAAGATTTAGATCCTCGCCATCCTCGGCCTCCTCTTCTTCCCTCCCAGCTGCGGGATCTGAAAGTCCTGACGCGGGGGACAGGGCAGATGCTTCTCCGTCCGGTGGCCTGGGAGGACCCGATAGAGAATCTGAACCAGGTAATTATCCAACTTCATATAATATTTATAATGTTAAAAATCCAAAATGTGTATTTAGTCAGATACTAAACCTATACAGATCTCACAACATACACTACATATGATGTTTAGATATCTGATTTTACATTAGTGATACATGAAATTGGAATGATGTTTCTTGCGCTCTACAGAATATGCGTCACAGAGCGGAAATGTAATTTCGCATCCACGTTAACATGGGTTTGCGGAAAGTGGCATTGCTTTATACATGTTGTTAAAATGACGGATGCGTAATTCCGCTTGGAATCATTGCGCAATGATCGCGAAAATGGCATTTCTCATCCACGTTAACATGGGTTTGCGGAAAGTGGCATTGCTTTATACATGTTGTTAAAAATTAAATGGAAAATCTTAGATTAGTGAAGAATACAGTATTCTTATTTTAAATATTATATCTAATAAAAAACGAATAATACTAATAAATTATAACATATGGCCATCAATTGATGATTATGTAATAACAAGCATATATTCTTAAAGATACAGTAAACAACACAACTGATTGAAAATAAGAGTCCAGGATATATTTATCATTCATTTAATTGCGGAAACTATTAACTCATGGGACTACCAAAGGATTAATATTTTTCTATTGATTTGTTATTAATGTAAATATTTTAAACATGGCATGATTAGTATTAATGATATGCAATCCTCATTTAATATATTACAGATATGGATGTGGCTGCTGGATCCTCAATCCAGGGCTTGTCACAGTATGGTATGTCTCATTTTAATTGACATTTGTCTTAGAAACATGGAATGAACATTACATACTAAATACACATTGTTCAATATTTATATGTAATGTCTATTTAATAGATGAAAATTATATAATTATTCGGATATACTTAAATAACATATTTGATTTTAATTGCATGCTCAATACCATTCATTACATCAACATATGGAGTAGATAATTCATTAACAAACAACAACATTGTGGAATCTATTTAATTTTAGATTAAAGGGATACTGAACTACAATTATTAATATTGTCTTTCACATACAGTATGCAATATTAATAAACATAAAATATAATACTATCATCATATGTGACATATTCTATTGCTAAATGTATTTTAAAATAAAGAAAGTACGTTTATGTGCATCTAAATATTTGTTGACCAACCTGGGTTTATATTGATGATTGGTGGATACCTTCAACAAAAAATATTTATTGAATCCAATATTCCTTATCTGCCTTTAAGATTAATATCGAACAACATTCGAATTATAATAGGAGTCAATGTTAAATTATTTTTTACAGTTTGAACATAGAAATCAATTATTTAAATTAATCATGTCAGTGTCCCTTTAAGACAAAATAGATTCATTCATCATTACATTATTTTTATTACAAACTATTGATATATAAATCTAATTATCTGTTGGAGTTACTTTATATATATCTGCATACTCTAACAGCACCATGATTACATATTTGTAATAATAAAGTTTGTTATGTATTGTGATAAATATGTGTTGTGTCCTAAACAAGATTACTGTACATTGAAAAAATGGGTCGATGTGACACATGTTTGTTTAGATTTGTCAACAGATGCTCCTCAATATGTGGTTTGTGTGTATTCTTGTAACTTCTTAAGGACATATGACGGAATTATTCCGTCATAAAACAATTGAGCTAAGTGAAAGCTGTGTCCTTAAAGGGTTAAGAACATTGATCATTGGGTATATTTAGATATGCAATAGCAGCATCTGAGATGAATTTGATGTCTAATGTAGTCTGACATTAAACATATGTTCAATACAGATATGTTTACAGAATCCCCTTGATTCAATCAAGCATTTTCTGGTGTAATGACTGCTCTATTCTTCACATTTTAAAGTTGATTAATGTTAAAATTCTAGACAGATGTGATTTAGTGATATCCAAAATGTGTTTAATAATATATATCTATATCATTCATAGAGAGAGTTGGTGTGGGGAGCCCACAGGAATCCAGCAGTGACATAGAGCCGCCTTTGCGGTCTCCTGGTAAGTCCATTGACTCATTTATATGTAATTGAAGGTGTATTGCTAATCAATATTATGATCATGATTCCGATGAAGCATAACATTATAAAAAATCATAGAATTTATCTTCTGATTATATATTTATTTTTTATATTGAGCGATTAATAATTTCTACTTTATTATTCTACACATTTGTTATTCATAAGATGTCTAACATATGTTTTTTTCATTTTTTATTTTTTTTTAACAACAGTCATCAAGTGATACACACATGAGAAATCTTAAATGTTCTATGTACTATGCTTTTATGAATTTAACATTAAGACAAACAATACATAAATATTCTGATTTATTGACAATAACAAATCTATTGTCATTTGTATGCTCCATCAAAATGATGTAAATCATAACTTTGTGTGTGTATATCTTTAATGCAACATTGATGTGCGTATTTGAGCAACAGTAACATATGTTATAATATCTGATCTTAAGGTGTACACAACATGTTATGTTTTACAGAGATTGATGTCACATGTGGGATGGAGGAGGAAGAGGCTGCCTTGGAGTCTGATGGTATGTGAAATCTATCTATCATGTTTCCAACATGTTTCTTATTTTGAAATAATTTTATTGAAGACATTCAAAGTCTACAGCTTTTTCCCTTTAAAAAGGAATATTATTTGTCTGTTCAAATACACTACTGCCCCCTTTCTATATCAGGCAGCATGAAAATCTGCTTGTATATATTTTTTTAAGAATATATAATTCATGCCATCATTATGTCACATGCATATTCCATGCCAAAACACAATAATAAGTTTCACATTGTACAGACAGTCATTGAGATTCATCTGAGTGCCTATATAGATACCATATCCTCATTTCAGAATAGTTTACAGATTCAAACACACTTCGAGGTATATTGAAAACATAATCAATTTTAAATGCGTTGATTTGATGTCAGGATGTATGAGATGTTAATATATTTCTTTTACATTTTCAGATGGATCCACCACTTCTGGTCATCTGGATTCCGCCCCTGCCCAGTCACAGACCCCTCCCCGTGCACACACCCCTGACCATGGCCACACCTCTGCACACACCCAGAGCCCTTCCCATCACCAAACCCATGACCATGCCCCGACCACTGCCAGCCCTTCCCATATTTCATATCCTGTCCCTCCCAAAAAACGCCCATACACCCCCCTTCGCCGCTCTCCCCGTATTCTGGCCCGTACAGCTGCCCAGACCCAAACTCCCCACTCCCCAGCTGTACGGCCTACCCTGGAGCAGCAGCTCACCACTCCCCAAGCCATTCCCATCCCTCCCCGAGCCAATCCCATCCCTCCCCCCTGTTTAAACCTTCATTGTCCTGGGTGTCAGATTGTCCTTCCCAGGCACAGCTGTAAGTATCATTCTAAATACACTTTATAAGATACTTAAAGGTACAGTGAAGTTAAATTGGTTAAATTGTGATTCAAATCCAGCATGCAATGTTAAGCCAATGTATAATAGAATACTCTTATGAATTATTCGTCATTCTCTTGATATATTTATTGAAAACAACTTATTCCTATAATTAGTTTAAACAATAAAATAAATGTGGCCATCATTTCTTTATTGTTGGATGAATGTATCCATCAACCAGCATGCACAAACAAGGTTCATCAACAAATATTGGCTTCCATAAAAACCAACATTCTTGCATTCAAAATATAGCTTGACAATTAAAACATATAATGAATATGTGTAATTTCTAAAGATTTGTCATGTCATGCTCTATCTGAATCAGTCCATTAAATATTTAGGTTCAGTGTCCCTTTAATTGGATATCACTACATATACCAAACACCACTACTTGTATCCAAAATTTTATGTCCAAATGTGGATACATTATCTCTTGTCTAACCCAGTGGGAATGTAATTTCTTCTGGTTGCTATGTTTACACAGCTTGTCCTCAATGCCAAAATGTTTAAGGATAGGTGTGCCTACCACAGTCTAAATAGAATTTTTAAATTGCTGATGTAAGTACAATGTAAATCCTTTAACAAGATTTGATACACTCAAGCTGTATAAGTGGATCATCTAAAACCAATTAAAGGGTTCAACATGTTTGAGTAACATGAGCCTTTAATGATTTCTGTCTGTCTGAATAACCTAATTCATGTGTAAAGAATATATGAAAAATAATTGATGTAAATAATTATTTGTCTTTATGATGACAATGTATGTATTAAAATCTTTTATTCTGTTGTGTAATTATCCTTAATATTAATTTTTATTTTATTTTAGGCTGTGACTCAGCATGGCTCATGCTAGAAGGGATAGCAAGAGTAGAGCAGGCCGTGTTGAGGAACGCAGCTGTCCTGAGAGGGATGAACGACACCATGCAGGCCCAGCTCCGGGTTCAGGACTTGACTCTGCGTGAAATTATGCAATTACGTTCAAGGCCTGAATCTGGAGCTGGACATGCACAGGACAATGAAGAGGATGACCAGTAAGTGGAGGATCTGGATATGCTCCATGGTGGCAGATAATAATCCTCCGTCCACATGTTGAATTTGTATTTATATTGTTGCCATTTGGCCTTTTTATCAGTTTTTTGTTGTGCCTGTTGCACTCTTTTACCTTGTCATGTGTCTCCAATGAGGCTATGCTGGCCCTTGGCAACTCTCTTCATGGACTGTGATGCACTGTGTTACCTTGTCATGTGTCTCCAATGAGGCTATGCTGGCCCTTGGCAACTCTCTTCATGGACTGTGATGCACTGTGTTACCTTGTCATGTGTCTCCAATGAGGCTATGCTGGCCCTTGGCAACTCTCTTCATGGACTGTGATGCACTGTGTTACCTTGCCATGTGTCTCCAATGAGGCTATGCTGGCCCTTGGCAACTCTCTTCATGGACTGTGATGCACTGTGTTACCTTGCCATGTGTCTCCAATGAGGCTATGCTGGCCCTTGGCAACTCTCTTCATGGACTGTGATGCACTGTGTTACCTTGCCATGTGTCTCCAATGGGGCTATGCTGGCCCTTGGCAACTCTCTTCATGGACTGTGATGCACTGTGTTACCTTGTCATGTGTCTCCAATGAGGCTATGCTGGCCCTTGGCAACTCTCTTCATGGACTGTGATGCACTGTGTTACCTTGTCATGTGTCTCCAATGGGGCTATGCTGGCCCTTGGCAACTCTCTTCATGGACTGTGATGCACTGTGTTACCTTGCCATGTGTCTCCAATGGGGCTATGCTGGCCCTTGCCAACTCTCTTCATGGACTGTGATGCACTGTGTTACCTTGCCATGTGTCTCCAATGGGGCTATGCTGGCCCTTGGCAACTCTCTTCATGGACTGTGATGCACTGTGTTACCTTGTCATGTGTCTCCAATGAGGCTATGCTGGCCCTTGGCAACTCTCTTCATGGACTGTGATGCACTGTGTTACCTTGTCATGTGTCTCCAATGGGGCTATGCTGGCCCTTGGCAACTCTCTTCATGGACTGTGATGCACTGTGTTACCTTGTCATGTGTCTCCAATGGGGCTATGCTGGCCCTTGGCAACTCTCTTCATGGACTGTGATGCACTGTGTTACCTTGCCATGTGTCTCCAATGGGGCTATGCTGGCCCTTGGCAACTCTCTTCATGGACTGTGATGCACTGTGTTACCTTGTCATGTGTCTCCAATGAGGCTATGCTGGCCCTTGGCAACTCTCTTCATGGACTGTGATGCACTGTGTTACCTTGTCATGTGTCTCCAATGGGGCTATGCTGGCCCTTGGCAACTCTCTTCATGGACTGTGATGCACTGTGTTACCTTGCCATGTGTCTCCAATGGGGCTATGCTGGCCCTTGGCAACTCTCTTCATGGACTGTGATGCACTGTGTTACCTTGCCATGTGTCTCCAATGGGGCTATGCTGGCCCTTGGCAACTCTCTTCATGGACTGTGATGCACTGTGTTACCTTGTCATGTGTCTCCAATGAGGCTATGCTGGCCCTTGGCAACTCTCTTCATGGACTGTGATGCACTGTGTTACCTTGTCATATGGCTCATATATTCCTTATTTTTACAAGATTATTTATAAACGTTGTGTATGTTTTCTTACATACTAATAAAATACATTTTATTTCACAAATCTTTGTCCTCATTCTTCCTGTTATTTTTTTCAAGCTCTAGTTTATGTTGTTTATCCTTAAAGGGACCTAACAAATCTATTTGTTATAATGAAATCATATATGTAAGACAATAGTAAATGACTTTAAGATTAACATCTCCAATGTAATCTTATTATTTGTGTTTATATTATTTTCTCTTAGCTCTATCATTGCCTGATTATGATTAGCAGAGTAATTTCTTTATATATGTATATATATTTTTGTATTTGTGTATATATGTATATTAAAATGTTCATATCCATGTGTGTATTTATAAACTCTGCATGAATTGATGCACCTTTACCAAATGATCTGAGTATTGATACAATGATATAATCCCTGTAAAGTGTTCATTTTATTTAAATAGTATTGACTATGTGTATGCTCTTTTTAAAAACAAAATAATGTCCCTTTAAGTGATGTTGATCACTATTGTAAATGAATGTATTTCCATTTGTAAAGCGTTTTTGTCCTTTTTACAAGAACAAGGACATATAATTTTATTAATAAACAATCTTATTGTAATGTTGACAGCACCTGTATTTCATTTTCAAATCTATATTATTGTCAAAGTGTAACCAAATCAATCTCTGTGTGTAATACAAATAATGTAGATGATGAATATTAGTTAACTAATATGTTAACAAAATACATCTCCTCCCATATATGGCTATAGGTAGGCTGACCATAATTAAACTTGAATAAATGACACGTTTAATCAATACATGTATAACTATTGTTATTCAACAACAATCCAAACATATCTTAAAACATCAATGGCATATGTATTTCTCATGTGTATCTTTTAAATGTTAAAGATATACACCATAGCTATAGTTCAAGGGACAGTCAAGTCCGAAAAGATGATTCATGATTTGGTGACATTCCTAGATAGCAATCTACACACATACTAGTTCCTAAAATATAAATACGTTTCTTAATGATATGCCAAGATGTCACAGAGTCCTTGTATTGTCTGCGGATTTTCAGCGATCTCGGATGCGCCATGTTGCTTAAGACGTCACCTGCCAGGCTGTCCAATGATTCCTTGTATTGACTGACGTTCTTACGTGATCAGGAATATGCCTTTTATTGGATTGCGTTTTGACGCGATCAAGGATGCGCCTTTTTTTTTTGGGCGTTCTTACGTGATCAATAATGTGCCTTTCATTGGATGGCGTTCTTACGTGATCAAGGAAGCGCCATGTTAAGACGGCACATGTAAAGTTAAAAAAACGTGTGATTGGATTGCGTAGTCCCGCAATATTTGTGCACGTTAAAAACGTTTGTGACTGCATGCAATTTTAAAAAGCTTGCGAATATGTATTATTTGCATCATGTTACATTGTTGACCCGTAGCTGATAAAGACCAACACATTCTCTTTTGCTGGATGTCTGGTTGAATCAACGAACGAAAGCAAAATGTTTTCATGCATAGGATATTTCTAGGCAAGTGCAAATCTCTACAGTCCATGTTTAATATGTTTGTCAACAATGTTCCTTTTTCTTAAAAATTAATGTTGTGTTTAATGTTGAACATATCTAATTAATAAATATGCGCTATTGTGTTTGAATAAAGTAATCAATATGCATTTATCATATGCTAAATATATGATGCCGACTTCTTCTAAATGTAATTTCGTTGTATATTTTATGAAAGGTTCATTAGACACTCACATTATAAATAAAAATATTTGATTTTGTCTCTAGTTAGATAGTCCATTGTTTAACCAATAGGTTTATTTTGTCTTGTGTTGTAAGAAAATGTAAGTAATTTTCTTACTCCTCGCAAAGCCAATGAGTTTCATGTGAGTACCATCTCCAGCTTTGTCCAGTTTGTGTAAAGGTTCTTTTCATATGTTAATGATGGGGTATTGTGTTTTACGGTTGTAATGGTGGTTCATCTATATTTAAAATATAGCTAACCCTATTTTATTTGCAAGTGTTTGAAGCTTTTTAATATTGCTATCAGTATATGTTAATCTTGTTGTTTGTAGTAGTGTCTATTACATACAGTTATGTAAAAAATATAGGATACTGTCCCTTGAATGCAAATGTTGTTTTTTTGTATCATGTATGAGATCCACATAGTTTAATCTTCAAATATATTTTTGTTAGCATATTTCACCCCCCCACTCCTAAAAGGACTTTAAACCATATTCATTGTTAAAATAAAAATAGTTACAATAAAATATTAACACAATAATGTCTCTTAAAGAAAATAGACTTTATTTAACACGTCAATATAAATGTGATTTTCAAAAAATTTTTTGACAAAGTACATGTAGATATAGCAACAAGCTTAAAATGTGTTAGCATATGTAATGTTGTTAAAGGGACAGTTTCGAAAATAATTTTTTTAACATTATTCGAAAAGTCAATTCTGTAATAACAAGGATATCAAATGTTGCTCAACAATTGAACATTTGTCTGGGTTTATTTAAATTTGCTATCTAAACCTATGAGGTTGGTGTGCTCATTTCTTAAATCTTGAAGAGTGCTTGTAATCATTATACAATTTGAGCACTAGAGGGCATTTGGATAGCATTTGTATATGTAAAACCTTGTGCTCATACAGCATATTATTGACCATGTATTGATCATTGATATCTAAAATGTTGTTATGTCAGAACAACAAATAAGTGGTCATTTTTCATAGTCATAGATACAAGGGTAAGCACATAAGTCACACATGTATTTCTCCATGTTTTGTTGTTTCAAACTTTATAATGCGTAATACAGTGTTTTCTTTGTAATCAATAATTTTCTGACTGTCCCTTTAAGCTGTGTTATTGGCATTCAAACAGTAATATGCCATCATGGATAATTGTTATGGTAATTTAGTTAGCGATTCGGGAAACAGTTTGGACATCACATCACAGAAACCAATCAATATCATGAACAAGGATAGGTATGTGATGATGTGGTTTTCACACACTTATAACCCACACTCTGCAAAGAATCTTCCTCCATGGACCCGGTCCCATAGAAGTCGATTATATACAGAGTGTGGTCCACAAGTGTATGAAAACAACATCATCACATACCTATCCATTACCCAAAAAAAAAAATTTAAGATGGACAAAAATACTTACTTCCTCTTCCTTCCCCTCTTCCCACGGGGCTGAGGCTCTGGGAGAGGCAACTGCCGACTCCGAAGAGTCCTCCTTGGAGCTGTTGTGGGAGGAGTGGAAGGAAGAGTACTGGGACGACCAAGGTGAGGAGTAGATGGCTGAGGAGGAGGAGAAGATGGATGAGGAGGAGAAGATGGCTGAGGAGGAGGAGGAGTAGATGGCTGAGGAGGAGGAGGAGTAGATGGCTGAGGAGGAGGATGAGATGGGCCGGCAGGAGGAGATGGCCCAGCAGCAAGAGGCCCAGCAACAAGAGGCCCAGCAACAGGAGGTAGACCAGCATGCGCCTCCCGGAAAAATGTGAACATTTCCTGATGAAGATTGAACATTCTTGTTTGTCCTTCTTGTATTGTATTCAGTATACTGATTATTTCATTTTGGCCTTGAATTATTTGATTCTGCCCATCAAGTATTCTGCGTCGTCCTTCTATGTTTTCTATCCGGGAGGTACGCATCTGGTCTATGTACTCCAGTAGAACCCGCACCTCCGCTATTTCTTCTTGTTGTGCCTGTTGAACCCGTGCACGGCGGGGTGCCCGTGCACGGCGGAGTGCGGGTCTTTGAGGGACCTCGGGTTCCGCGGGTTCAGCGGGATCCTCCTGTGCTTCCGGGGCCTCTTGATCATCTCCCGTGCGCTGTTCGTCACGGGGGGCCTCTTCCCTCCGAAGTGGGAATTCCTCACCACCACTCTCATCCCGGGGAGATGCAGGAGGCTGTGCTGCCTCGTCCCCAGACTCTGTATATTAAAAAAAAAAGAAAAAAAGAAATGTATATATTAGCATATTTGCAAATAAAGGTTTAAATGACTTAGCTTACGATACAATTACAAATGCAGAATCATTAATCCACTTTGAAATCTAACAAACAATCAATTCTATTTCCGCTTTTTCTAAACAGTGTTTGTGATATCTGGTCAATGTGAATGTTTTTGCGTTTGTTTTCAGTCTGTTTAAATGCACACCTAACCTATAGCCTAGATACTGATGTAACCGCTAAGTAATAGAATGCGTGTAAACAGCGTAATAGCATTAATCTGATCCTTAACACATGAAACCCAATGTTTTATCTTTCATGATTTATAAGCATACATTTAGTATCAACTTTCGAATGTACTTTTGTTATCTAATTAGCTTCATTCTCTGGATATTCTTTGCTGAAAAGCATATCTAAATATGTTTATAAGATTCTGATTGTTAGCTGAATATAGCTGCCTCCTGTGATTGTTTCACCGTGTGCATGGCTATTTCTTCATTAAAATATATCTCAAGAATGAATCAAATTATGTAATATAAGTACATTTGAATGTTTTGTCAAATTGTATTCGCTACCTCAATCATGAAAGTAAATGTTTGAGTATAGTGTCCATTGAAATACATTCGTATGTGAAATTATTGTTCAATGAGCTTACCGTCAGATGAGAGTGGCAGGTTCCCGGTATCGATTCCTCCGATACCGACTACTTCCACCTCGGAGATGCTGGGCCGCAACATTTCCTCCCATCTGCAGTACTCCATTTCAAGGGCAGGGCCGCCACCGGTCCCTGCGGCATGTCGGGCCTCCAGGCTTAACTTTTTTTTAAGTTCAAGTTTACAGTCCCGGTACCGATGTTTGATGGAATCCATATCCCGGTTCCGGCCACCCACTGCATTGACTGCATTCCGAATCTCGTTCCAGAGCCTCCTCCTGTCAGTCGGGGTAGTCTTCTGGTGCTGCAGCATCCTATACCTGGCCATATAGGCCTCTACGAGGGCCTCCTTCTCCTCCATCGTAAACCTCGCCTCCCTAGTCGCCTTGGCCTTCCCCTGTGACGATGCCCTCTGTTTCCCGGACTGTGAAGCCCTACTCTGACCGCCACTGGGCCCAGCCACTTGGTCATCTTGAACCAAGTGGCTGGGTCCACCCACCGCTTCCACCCCCGCTTCCTGCCCCCCTTCCTGCCCCCCTTCCTGCCCTGTTCCTCTCCCCCTCCCTCTACTCCCCCCTCTACCTGTCCCCTGCCTGGCCTCCATCTCCTCCCTAAACTAAACCCCAAATAATCAAAAAAAAGTGAGTGTGATGAAATGAAAGGGGGTCAAAATAAAGAACTAAAAAGACAAAAAAGGTGCTTAAAGTGTGAGGGATGTAAAAAAAAAAAGAGGGTAAGGAGTATTTAAATAAACGAAAAGAAGAAGACTAAAAGGAGGATATGTAAACTAAATGTAACTAGGGGATGGGTATGGGATGGGTATGGGGTATGGGATAAGAGTAAATGGGATGAAAGGGAATGGGACTACAAGGAATGGGGTATGGAGTGTAGTATGAGGGGGTAGGGGGTATGGAGTGTATGTAGTGTTATTGATAAGTGTATGTATGTATTGAATGTGTTTGCGTGTAAATGTGTTAAGTGTACAGATAAATCACTCGCTCGCTAACTCACACTACTTCTAATTCTCACTAACAAACACTCCCACTAACGCTCACTAACTACCACTAACTGACGCTCACACTAACAACTATCACTAATAACTCCCACTAACTCACTCACGCTCCCACTAACAGACTCTCTCCCACTCCCGCTAACTCCCACTAACTCACTCACTCTCTCACGCTAAC
Source organism: Bombina bombina (assembly GCF_027579735.1). NCBI lineage: Eukaryota > Metazoa > Chordata > Amphibia > Anura > Bombinatoridae > Bombina > Bombina bombina. The sequence goes on from NC_069509.1 coordinate 57,204,268, forward strand.
ACTACCAACTGACTATCTCACGCTAACACTACCAACTGACTATCTCACGCTAACACTACCAACTGACTCTCTCACGCTAACACTACCAACTGACTCTCTCACACTAACACTAACTCACTCTCAAAAATTCGCAAAATCTCTATTCTTAAATCTCCAAAGACCCACCAGCAACACAGTCAAAGAAGCCCTGCTTGTGTGGTGCTTATATACCCTGTGTAAATGTTTAATGATGTCCCAATTTCCATTGTAATTAGTGTTCAGGTGTGCTTTATTAGCAATTAATATTATTGCAATGTGTATTAGGTGTGTTAATTTGCGCATGCTCATTTTGAGTTGGTATTTGTGGAATGTGTAGAATGCGATGATGTCATAGTGGTCGTTTTCTCTAACATTGTCCAATAGTATTCTTTTTAAATGTGAATTTGCGATGGTGTGTTCTTCGTGAAGTGTTGTATATGTATGTTTTTCATAATATATAATGATATTGAATGCGATTTTTTTTTTAGTGTATGTATATATTTTTTAATCCTTGTTGTTATTGTGCGATTTTCCGCATCTTAAAGTATATGCGTATTCCCCGTATAAATAGTATTAAAACTTCCCCCGCTTGTGAATGTGTAATGCTTGTGTGCTTTGTTGATTGATTGATGTTGTGACATTTGCGGCGTGTTATTGTTGTGCATGATGTGGTATGCGTCATATGACCGAGCTGTGCGTATTCTCGCGAGATCGAGTGTTAGGTAAAAAAAGCTATTTTTTGACTTTCCCATTGATCTCTATGGGAGACTGTCTAACGCGGGCAGGATTACGCGTGTGACATACACGCGTTAGGAGCATCGTTAGATGGTCTTATATTAACTCTAAATACCGGAGTCAAACAATGACGTGCGTTAGACATAAAACACGCGTGGCGTTAACAGCCCATCTACCGCCGAACTCTAAATCTAGCCGATAGACTTTAATGGTGAATTTTGTAGGAATAGGCTTAAAGGGACACTGAACCCAAAAATGTTCTTTCATGATTCAGATAGAGCATGCAATTTTAAGCAACTTTCTAATTTACTCCCATTATCAAATGTTCTTCATTCTCTTGGTATCTTTATTTGAAAAGCAAGAATGTAAGTTTAGATTGTTGGTGAACAACCTGGGTTGTCCTTGCTGATTGGACAGCATCAATAAATAAGTGCCGTCTATGGTACTGAACCAAACATTTGCTGGCTCCTTAGCTGAGATGCCTTCTTTTTCAAATAAAGATAGCAAGAGAATGAAGAAAAAATGATAATAGAAGTAAATTAGAAAGTTGCTTAAAATTACATGCTCTATCTGAATCATGAAAGAAAAAAAATGGGTTCAGTGTCCCTTTAACAGACTTTTCTAAAGAATTAGATACACAAAGAAAATTATTAACACAATAAATTAACTAAAAATTAAATTGCTTCTTTTATCTATCCCCAGCCCCTGCAAAGGCTACTGCGCAGTCCATAAGGAAATGAGGCATCTATGTCGTAAACTTACAGCTAGAATGGGTCATTTTTTGGGTGATTTGAAATAGGGTCTAAAACAAAAGGGTTCCAAATAAGATAAAAACTTTTTTTCCTGCTGTTTGTCTAGTAAAGCAAATGGCCATTCCCTTGACTATTAAACAGGTAACAGTAAAGTCATAATGAAACTTTTATGGTTCAGATAGGGCATGCAATCTTAAACAACTTTCCAATGTACTAGTATCATCAAATTTGCTTTGTTCTCTTGATATTCTTTGTTGAAAGCTAAACCTAGGTAGGCTCAAACTGATTTCTAAGCCATTGAAGGCCTCCTCTTATCTCAGTGCATTTTGACAGTTTTTACAGTTAGACACTGCTAGTTACTCCTGTGGAGTTATTTATCAGTCGGCACTGATTGGCTAAAATGCAAGTCTGTAAAAAGCACTGAGATAACGGGTAGTCTGCAGAGGCTTAGATACAATGCAATCAAAGAGGTATTAATGCAACAGTTTGTAATAAAGGGATTATCTATTTTTTTTTAAACATTTAAAATGTAGACTGCTCCTTTAAATATCTTAAAGCACAGATGTTTGTAGTCTATCAAATGAACAATATAAGTACAGCTTGTAGAGATTCCATAACTGGCTTTCACTTCCATAGGTTATAAACGTCAGATGTTATTAGATAAAACAGAACAACAATAAGATAGATAAGGGCACCAGGAAATACGTAACTCAGATAAACGCACACAGGGATTATCCTCACACACAAACAAGACAGGTCTTTACATGTAGATATAAAAAAGGTGAATAGAGAAACTTACACTGTGTCCTTGTCAATGTCCCTTCTAAGCACTAATAGATGTGACCAAGAGTAACGAAAAGCAGCAGCGTTCTCTAGAATTCCTGTAATCCATAGATACTTGCTGCATCTAGGGTCAAACTCCAAAGTGTGATCCTTGGTTAAAGAGTAAGATTAGAGGTGTGGGACAAGGCATCTTTAGCCCTGGAACAGGGAAGCAATTAGTTCACTTAGCAATATTGTGCAGGGCTCTGATTTATAAGTGAATCACAAATACCTGCTTTAAACACTGCCAAGTGCATCTGTAAGGAGACGCCAGCTTAAAGGGAGGTGCCATCTGCAGGGAACAGCCAGGTATTTGTAATATAGAAGGGTCACTCTAGCACAGGCAATAGTAGGAAACACATTTATTGCAATAAGTCAACAATAGAAAGAAATATAAGCAGGTAACCAATAAAATTGCTCATATGCAAATACAATATAATCATGCATAAAAAGAATGAGGCATGGAACCAAATGTGATAACATAAACCCTGGTTAGAGAACGTTTATTATTATTTCTTAGGCAGTTTAATATAGGGGTATAAAGGGTTAAGGAGACAGTAATGGTAAATATAAGCTGCGGGTAAAGTCAGATATTGGGTAATGCTAGGATTACCCAAGCGGCTGTGAGTAAAGCCCAATGTAAGATCATAAATCCCCTCAGACTGATTCAGTAAGCGCATCAAACATATATACAATGCACTGTAATTCCCCCATCTTCACTATGTTTTTTGCTTCCACCTGAGAGGTTCAACGGGGGCCAAAGCCCCCCTTGTAAACCTCACTCTCCAAGGTTCACTTGGGGTGGATGCCAGAGGACCGGTGGGGCACAAATAAAAAAAAAATAGTGTAAATGGGGGAATTACAGTACTTCAGGCTTTACCCACAGCTGCTTGGGTAATCCTAGGATTGCCCGTACTTCGGACTTTACCCGTAACATATATATATACACACACACACACATACATATTGCATATCAGCAACTGGGCACTGCATTACAAAACATCTGCATGAATGAGTTATGTTTTATACTTGGTTTTTTTTTTTAGCAAACTTGACATTGTTTTGCAGTCCCAGAATGATATCCATTCTTGAGTGTAATAATCTTATTTTCTTTCAGTGTGGCTAGTTAGGGAGACAGATGCATTGATTAAGGAATCACTAAGTAGTATGTTGTATTTTTAGCTTTCTGGATTCTGTGCACTTATTTCTCTCAGTAGGCTGTAGAATATTTATGATTATTAGTGTTAAATAATAGGAAAATTGGTCAAACTAAATCATGAAAATATATTGTTTTTTTTTTTTTTATTATACATAAATAAATATTTTATGGGGAACTGGATTTTGTTAAACAAATCTCCCTTTAAAGAAAGACCAAAACCATTCACTGACATAGTTTTGTCATGAAGAGTGAGCACCCATATGACGATTATGTACTTTTGAGCTTTAAAGGATACAGGATTGTGTAATACAAATATATCCTGAGTCAATAGAAAGTGTTTAAGTAACTGAAATTCTTAAACTTTTTCTTCCAGAGATAGAAGGACTAAACCCCATCAGGCAGTAATACTTTTACCTGGGGAGGTGCCAGTTTTGGGGGGGTGGAGTTATGCATGTTTAACCACTTGACTGCCAAAGAAGCCTGCAAATAATAAGGTCTTGACTTTTCTAGTAGTAAGCTGAAGGAACATCAAAGTAATTTTTATAAATGTATGCATAGTATACAGTATATCAGTTATTATGCACTACAATGTAAAATATGTATATACAAAATAAAGATTCTATAAACATTTAAAATACATAAAAAATAAAATACCTATATCTTATCTCATTTGCTGTAGAAAAGTATTGACAAACATAAGTGAGCTCCTGCACTGACTATGCAATGACGGTGTTAGCATTTTGCAGGGTCAGTATTATCTATCCTGTAGGATGATTCCGAACCTCTATATGAGGAAGTGGGAAAACCCTAATTTTCAGAGATAAATTAAAAGGAAAGCAGGAAACATAAAGAGTGGCATCTCCAGAAAATAGTTATATGGGTGCACTTCGGAGGCCCGCCATTGTTGTGGGTGGGGTTGTGATGGGAGGGGTGATAAGTAGGCGGGGCAGGGTGGTCAGAGGGTTGGGTTTACTATACCGTGGGAGGGGTTGGAGCAGAGCCGGGGGAGCCTGAGTAGAGTGAGGTGGGAAAACGAGGGCCAATCATAGTTGACACCACTAAAAATAAATAAGAAAGCAATTACAAAGCTGTTGTTGGCTTAAGGGGTTAAAGGACCAGTTAATACAGTAGATTTACATAATCAACAAATGCATGATAATAAGACAACGCAATAGCACTTAGGAGCAGATTTACTATGCCCCGAATGGGGCCAACTCGACCTGATTCTGTGCGAGCCTATATATGTGTGCATTGGAGACCTTAGAAGTCAAGTAGATTAAAATATGAGAAATCATATTTATGCAATATTCATATTTAATAAGGTATTATACTGTCTATTAACTGTAAATATTTCACATTCCTATGTTCTGCACATAGCAGAATATGTTCTATGTATTTCTAAATAGATATTCCTATATACTGTATATCTGTATATAGCTATACCTATTTATAATCATGTGTATATATATATATATATATATATACTGTATATATATATATATATATATAGGTATAGATATATATTGCACTAAAATACTATCAGTGTATGTAGAAATATGTATTTATGAATAAATAGAACATATTCTTATATGTGAAGAACATTAGAATGTGAATATTCATATTTTCATTTTCTGTTTGCACTCAATTTTTTTACTCCATTAACTTCTATGGGGGAATACATTAACGTGGTCACGATATTCTAACTTCGACTTTTTACTTTCAACTTGTAATACTAGAGCTACCCGACACGTGCAAAAAGCTTACTTCTAGTGGAGTTATCGCACATGCGGGAGCGTTAAATACCACACCACTTGTAATCTGGTCTTGAATGTAAAGAACAAGAATTCTCTCTCCCATCCTCTTTCCAACTTCATTCCTGTATTCCACACTTGTATTTTTAAACCATTCCTCACTACATTTCACATTCAGATCTCTCTTCCATTCCTACCGTATTCCCTTTATTTCAGTTCATATTCCATTTTTTTCCTCATTCCCCATTTATCCTTATCATTAAACTTCTGGTTCAGTTAATACGTTATTTACATAGAGAGAATTGTTTGAGTTAATATTAAGAAAATCTTATCTTACCCCTCAACACGAAAGTAAGGATGTTCAATAAAAGGAATTCACCATCAAGTAAGTCCATGATCATATAGTTAAGAAAGTCATATAATTATTACAGAAGCAAATTAAATGTACCCGTGGAGAACGAGGTGTGTCAGTTTCTGGGATCTGGAAGTAATTTCTTCTCCTCTTCATTTCCTCTTCATCTTCTAAATAAACGTGAACAACAAATGAAATAATCAGAGATCAAATGATTTGGATTCTATGGGGCCGAATTATCAAGCTCGATATTGGAGCTTGATGCCCCTTGTTGAAGACTTGCTGAAAACAGAAGTTATTCTAAAGGCCGCTGCTCCATAACTTGTCCGCCTACTCTGAGGCGGCGGACAGAAATTAACCCAATCGAATGCGATCGGGTTGATTGACACCCCCTGCAGGGGGACAGTATTGCACAAGCAGTTCTGGTGAACTACTTGTGCAATGATAAATGCAGACAGCGTATGCTGTCAGCATTTATCGATGGGCAGCGGACATGATACGCTACATCGTATCATGTCAACTCGCACTTAAATATGCCCCTATGACTTTATTATTAAGGGATATGAAACCCAAACATTTTCTCTTGGGATTCGAACAGAACATAAGATTTTTTTAATAGCTTCTAATTTACGTCTATTATCAAATTTGCTTTGTTCCCATGATATTATTTGTTGAAGAGATACCTAGGTAGGCATCTATTACACTACATAGCAGGAAATAGTGCTGCCCTCTAGGGCTCTCTCAAATAGATAACATTCTTGTAAAACTGCTCCCATATAATGTCCCTGCTTTTCAACAAAAGATACCAAATGAACAAAGAAAAAATGATAATAGAAGGAAATTAAAAAGTGTTTAAAATTGCATTTTCTATCTGAATCATGAAAAAAATCATGGGTTTCATATCACTTTAAAGGGACACTGAACCCAAATTTTTTATTTTGTGATTCAGATAGAGCATGCAATTTTAAGCAACTTTCTAATTTACTCCTGTTATCAAATTTTCTTCATTCTCTTGGTATCTTTATTTGAAATGCAAGAATGTAAGTTTAGATGTCAGCCCATTTTTGGTGAACACACTGTGTCGTTCTTGCTGATTGGTGGATAAATTCACCCACCAATAAACAAGTGTTTTCCATGGTTCTGAACCAAAAACATAGCTTAGATGCCTTATTTTTCAAATAAAGATAGCAAGAGAACAAAGAAAATTTGATAATAGGAGTAAAATAGAAAGTTGCTTAAAATTGCATGCTCTATCTGAATCATGAAAGAAAAAATTTGGGTTCAGTGTCCCTTTAAATAATCCTTATAAATTACACACAATCGTCTACAAATAAATCAAACTAAATTAAAAATTACCCTGCAGTTCTCTCTAATATGTCCATAAAATACAACTAACAAGACAGAATATGGTAAAAAAAAAATCAAGTAAACCTCAAAAACAATAAACTCTTTAACATATAAACCAGCGATCTACTTACAAATATATTTATAGTGATTTGAATTTATGAAAATGAAAAAAAAAACACATTAGGATTATTTGTAGAATAATTAAAAAATAAATATGCTAACTTAATATTGCAATAATATAAATGTAGTATATGATAATCAACCTAAAAAGTATAAAAATCTCTTTTTGTTTGTAAAACGGATAAAATAGAATGTTAACAATTAACTAGAAATGGTATGTCTAAACTCTCTATTAGAAACTAATATAACTAATTCAGAGAGATTGATAAATACTTTACCATTAGTGGGAGTGGTGAAAAGAAATCTTCTTGATATGCAATATTTGTCCTTAAATCTTATTGGTTCTGCCTTTTCCAAATTTTTGATTGCCTCAACGTTCTTTCTTCTTCTCTTACCCATTTCATGGGATCGCTCTGCTGAAATGTTGCTGATAAAAATTGCTCAGATTAAACAGATCCAATTAAAATAACACATATAGGTTACAGATCTGGTAACAAATCATTTTAAATACATTTATATATGCTCCATTAATTAAAAGCAGTCCTCTCATCCTATTTCAAAATCAGCCAATAGGATGAGAGCTACTGAAATCTTATTGGCTGATTTGAACAGCCAATAGGATTTCAGTAGCTCTAATCCTATTGGCTGTTTTGAAAAATTCAACCAATAAGAATGCAAGGTACCCCAAAATGATTGCGATACCTTGCATTCAATATTTAGTATACGACGGACATCGGATGAAGAGGAGCCTCCATTCCGCCGAGGACCGCTGCCGCCACCATAGATAACCCCCGCCAAGGATCGCCACATCTGGGAAGACCACTCCGGACCTCCGCTCCGTGCCGCGTTCACTGTGGATGAAGATGATGGACCTGTCTGGAAGAAGACCTTCTCCGACGGACTTCTGAAACCGTGAGTACCTATTTGGGGCTTTAGGGTTAGGTTTTTTTTTTTTTTTTTTTAAATTGGTTTTGTTTTTTTAGATTAGGGTTCATTCTGCAATTTCAAAAAGAGCTGAATGCCTTTTTAAGGGCAGTGAAAAAGAGCTGAATGCCCTTTTAAGGGCAATGCCCATACAAATGCCCCTTTAGGGACAATGGGTAGTTTAGGTTTATAAGTGTTAGGTTTTTTTTATTTTGGGGGGTTTGGTTGGTGGGGGGTTTTTACTGTTAGGGGGGACTTTGTTTATTTTTAGGGGGTGTTTTTTGGGGGGGATTTTTGATTTGTATAGGGGTATTAGTTTAGGTTTCATTTTATTATTTTGGATAGCTTTGTTTATTTTTTTCTATATTTTTATTTTCTTTCATGTAATTGGCAAGAGTCCATGAGCTAGTGACGTATGGGATATACAATCCTACCAGGAGGGGCAAAGTTTCCCAAACCTCAAAATGCCTATAAATACACCCCTCACCACACCCACAATTCAGTTTTACAAACTTTGCCTCCTATGGAGGTGGTGAAGTAAGTTTGAGCTAAGATTTCTACGTTGACATGCACTTCTCAGCATTTTGAAGCCCGATTCCTCTCAGAGTACAGCGAATGTCAGAGGGACGTGGAGAGTATTACCGATTGAATGCAGTGATTTCCCCAACGGGGGTCTATTTCATAGGTTCTCTGTTATCGGTCGTAGAGATTCATCTCCTACCTCCCTTTTCAGATCGACGATATACTCTCATATACCATTACCTCCACTGATAACTGTTTCAGTACTGATTTGGCTATCCGCTATATGTGGATGGGTGTCTTTGGTAAGTATGTTTTTATTTCTTAAGACACCTCAGCTATGGTTTGGCACTTTATGCATTTATATAAAGTTCTAAATATATGTATTGTACTTATATTTGCCATGAGTCAGGTTCATGTATTTCCTTTTGCAGATTGATAGTTTCATATTTGGGTAAGTTAATATTGAGAAATATTTTTCTTACCTGGGGTTTAGTCTTTTTTTCAATTGACTACTTGTTTTAATTTGCGGGCTGTCTTAGGCTCGCGGGTGCGCTAAATGCCACACTTTATTGCGTCATTCTTGGCGCGAGATTTTTTTGGCGTGAAAAGGCACGTCCGTTGACGCAAGTTCGTCATTTGCGGCGTCGTAGTTGACACAGGGGTTCACACAGGGTTGCGTTGTTAGTGACGCGAGTGTGTCACTTCCGGACATGGTTGGCGCCAAAAAATTTTCTAGTTATGTTGTGCATCATACTTGGCGCCAAACTTTTTTCATTATTTATTGCCCCATTGCTTTTGCCTCTTGCCTTTTTCTAAGTCAGAGGGCTATGCTATTTGCATTTTTTCCCATTCTCAAAACTGTCATATAAGGAAATTGCTAATTTTGCTTTATATGTTGTTTTTTCTTTTACATTCTGCAAGATGTCTCAATCTGATCCTGCCTCAGAAGTATCTGCTGGAACTTTGCTGCCTGACATCTGTTCTACCAAAGCTAAGTGCATTTGTTGTAAAATTGTGGAGATTATGGCCTCTAGTTATTAAGGTCTGGCGGACCTGATCCGACACTGCGGATCAGGTCCGCCAGACCTCGCTGAATACGGTGAGCAATACGCTTGCCGTATTCAGCATTGGACCAGCAGCTCACAAGAGCTGCTGGTGCAACGCCGCCCCCTGCAGACTCGTGGCAAATGGGCCGCCAGTAGGGGGGTGTCAATCAACCCGATCGTACTAGATTTCCGGTGATGTGTGTCCGCCTGCTCAGAGCAGGCGGACAGGTTATGGAGCAGCGGTCTTTGTGACCACTGCTTCATAACTGCTGTTTCTGGCGAGCCTGCAGGCTCGCCAGAAACACGGGGCATCAAGCTCCAATCGGAGCTTGATACATATGCCCCTATATCTCCTAATGTCATTTGTATTAGTTGTCATGATAAACTTTTACATGCAGATAGTGTGTCCATCAGTAATAGTGCATTGCCAGTTGCAGTTCCTTGAACTTCTAATGTACATAATATACCTGTGAATTTTAAAGAATTCGTTACTGATTCTATTCAGAAGGCTTTGTCTGCATTTCCACCTTCTAATAAGCGTAAGAGGTCTTTTAAAACGTCTCATAAAGTTGATGAAATTTCAAATGACCGACAACATAATGAATTATCCACTTCTGATGAGGATCTTTCTGATTCAGAAGATCCTTCCTCAGACATTGACACTGACAAATCTACTTATTTATTTAAAATAGAGTATATGCGTTCTTTGTTAAAAGAAGTGTTAATTACTTTGGATATTAAGGAAGCTAGTCCTCTTGATATTAAAACTAGTAAACATTTAAATGCTGTTTTGAAACATACTTTGGTTACTCCAGAGGTTTTTCCTATTCCTGATGCTATTTCTGACATGATTTCTAAGGAATGGAATAAGCCAGGTACTCCTTTTAATCCTTCTGCAAGGTTTAAAAAATTGTATCCTTTACCAGCGGTTGCAATAGAGTTTTGGGAAAAAATCCCCAAAGTTGATGGGGCTATTTCTACTCTTGCTAAACGAACCACTATTCCTATGGAAGATAGTACTTCCTTTAAAGATCATTTAGATAGGAAGCTTGAATATTATCTAAGGAAAGCCTATTTATATTCATGTCATCTTCTTAGGCCTGCAATTACTTTGGCTGATGTTGCAGCTGCTTCAACTTTTTGGTTGGAGAATTTAGAGCAACAAGAATTGGATTCTGACATATCTAGCATTGTTCGCTTACTGCAACATGTTAATCATTTTATTTGTGATGCCATTTTTTATATTATCAAAATTGATGTTAGATCCATGTCTTTAGCTATTTTAGCTAGAATAGCTTTGTGGCTTAAATCTTGGAATGCTGATATGACATCTAAGTCTACATTACTATCTCTTTCTTTCCAAGGTAATAATTTATTTGGTTCTCAGTTGGATTCTATTATTTCAACTGTTACTGGGGGAAAGGAGTTTTTTTGCCTCAGGATAAAAAACCTAAGGGTAAATCTAAGGCTTCTAATCGTTTTCGTTCCTTTCAACAAAATAAGGAACAAAAACCTAATCCTTCCCCCAAGGAATCTGTTTCCAATTGGAAGCTTTCCTCAAATTGGAATAAATCCAAGCCTTTCAAGAAACCAAAGTCAGCCCCTAAGTCCGCATGAAGGTGCGGCCCTCATTCCAGCACAGCTGGTAAGGGACAGATTAAGGTTTTTCAAGGATGTTTGGATAAATTCTGTCCAAAATCAATGGATTCAGAGCATTGTCTCTCAGGGGTACCGAATTGGATTCAGAGTAAGACCTCCTGTGAGGAGATTTTTTCTCTCACGCATCCCAGTGAATCCAGTAAAAGCTCAGGCTTTCCTGAAGTGTGTTTCAGATCTGGAGGTTTCAGGGGTAATCATGCCGGTTCCTTTTCAGGAACAAGGCCTGGGGTTTTATTCAAATCTATTAATTGTCCCAAAGAAAGAAAATTCATTCAGACCAGTTCTGGATCTGAAAATTTTGAATCGTTATGTAAGAGTACAGTACAAACTTTCAAGATGGTAACTATAAGGACTATTCTGCCTTTTGTTCAGCAAGGACATTATATATCTACAATAGACTTGCAGGATGCTTACCTTCATATTTCGATTCATCCAGAACATTATCAGTTCCTGAGATTCTCTTTTCTAGACAAGCATTACCAATTTGTTGCTCTTCCATTTGGTCTAGCAACAGCTCCAAGAATCTTTTCAAAGGTTCTGGGTGCCCTACTCTCTGTAATCAGAGAACAGGGTATTGCGGTGTTTCCTTATTTGGATGATATCTTGTACTAGCTCAGTCTTTACGTACTGCAGAATCTCACACAAATCAACTAGTGTTGTTTCTTCGGAAACATGGTTGGAGGATCAATTTACCAAAAAGTTTTTTGATTCCTCAGACAAGGGTCACCTTTTTAGGTTTCCAGATAGATTCAGTGTCCATGACTCTGTCTCTAACAGACAAAAGACGTTTGAAATTGGTTGCAGCATGTCGGCACCTTCAGTCTCAGTCATTCCCTTCAGTGGCTATGTGCATGGAAGTTTTAGGCCTCATGACTGCAGCATCGGACGCCATTCCTTTTGCTCGTTTTCACATGAGACCTCTCCAGCTTTGCATGCTGAATCAATGGTGCCGGGATTATACAAAGATATCACAATTCATATCCTTAAATCCAAATGTTCGGCCAACCTGGACTGTGATCACAACAGATACAAGTCTTTCAGGTTGGGGAGCTGTCTGGGGATCTCTGACATCACAAGGAGCTTGGAAATCTCAAGAGGCGAGATTACCAATCAATATTTTAGAACTCCGTGCAATTCTCAGAGCTCTTCAGTTTTGGCCTCTGTTGAAGAGAGAACCGTTCATTTGTTTTCAGACAATATCACAACGGTGGCATATGCCAATCATCAGGGTGGGACTCACAGTCCCCTAGCTATGAAAGAAGTATCTCGGATACTTGTTTGGGCGGAATCCAGCTCTTGTCTAATTTCTGTGGTTCATATCCCAGGTGTAGACAATTGGGAGGCGGATTATCTCAGCCGTCAGACTTTACATCCAGGGGAGTGGTCTCTCCATCCAGATGTGTTTTCTCAGATTGTTCAGATGTGGGGTCTTCCAGAAATAGATCTGATGGCCTCACATCTAAACAAGAAACTTCCCAGATACCTGTCCAGGTCCAGGGATTCTCAGGCGGAAGCAGTGGATGCGCTGACACTTCCTTGGTGTTATCAACCTGCTTATATCTTCCCGCCTCTAGTTCTTCTTCCGAGAATGATCTCCAAGATCATCATGGAACAATCATTTGTGTTGCTGGTAGCTCCAGCTTGGCCCCACAGGTTTTGGTATGCGGATCTTGTTCGGATGTCCAGTTGCCAACCTTGGCCACTTCCGTTAAGGCCGGACCTACTGTCTCAAGGTCCGTTTTTCCATCAGGATCTCAAATCATTAAATATGAAGGTATGGAAATTAAACGCTTAGTATTAAGTCATAGAGGTTTCTCTGACTCAGTAATTAATACTATGTTACAAGCTCGTAAATCTGTCTCTAGGAAGATTTATTATCGAGTTTAGAAGATTTACATTTCATGGTGTTCTTCTCATAAATTCTCTTGGCATTCTTTTAGAATTCCTAGAATTTTACAGTTTCTCCAGGATGGTTTGGATAGGGGTTTGTCTGCAAGTTCCTTGAAGGGACAAATCTCTGCTCTTTCAGTTTTATTTCACAGAAAGATTGCTAAACGTCCTGATATTCCCTGTTTTGTACAGGCTTTAGTTCATATTAAGCCCGTCATTAATTCAATTTCTCCTCCTTGTAGTCTTAATTTGGTTTTGAAGGCGTTACAGGCTCCTCCGTTTGAGCCTATGCATTCTTGGAAAGTGTTGTTCCTTTTGGCCATCTCTTCTGCTAGAAGAGTGTCTGAGCTATCTGCTCTTTCTTGTGAATCTCCTTTTCTGATTTTTCATCAGGATAAGGTGGTTTTGCGGACTTCATTTGAATTTTTACCTAAGGTTGTGAATTCTAACAACATTAGTAGATGAATTTTTGTCCCTTCCTTGTGTCCTAATCCTAAGAATCCTTTGGAAAGATCCTTACATTCTTTGGATGTGGTAAGAGCTTTGAAATATTATGTTGAAGCTACTAAGATTTCAGGAAGACTTCTAGTCTATTTGTTATATGTTCTAGTCCTAGGAAAGGTCAGAAGGCCTCTGCTATTTCCTTGGCCTCTTGGTTAAAGCTTTTGATTCATCAAGCTTATTTGGAGTTGGGTCAAGCCCCGCCTCAGAGAATTACAGCTCATTCAACTAGATCAGTCTCCACTTTGTGGGCTTTTAAGAATGAAGCTTCAGTTGATCAGATTTGCAAAGCAGAGGCTTGGTCCTCTTTGCATACATTTACTAAATTCTACCGTTTTGATGTATTTGCTTCTTCTGAAGCAGTTTTTGGTATAAAAGTTCTTCAGGCAGCTGTTTCAGTTTGATTCTTCTGCTGCTATTTTAAGTTTTTCTTTTCTTCATAAGAATAATTTATATTTGGGTTGTGGATTATTTTTTCAGCATTTGGCTGTTGTTTATTTTTTATCCCTCCTTCTCTAGTGACTATTGCGTGGAGTTCCACATCTTGGGTATTTGATATCCCATACGTCACTAGCTCATGGACTCTTGCTAATTACATGAAAGAAAACATAATTTATGTAAGAACTTAACTGATAAATTAATTTCATAATTTCATATTGGCAAGAGTCCATGAGACCCACCCTTTTTATGGTGGTTATGATTTTTTGTATAAAGCACATTATTTCAAATTTCTTTGTTGATGCTTTTTACTCCTTTCTTTATCACCTGACTACTTGGCTATTCGTTAAACTGAATTGTGAGTGTGGTGAGGGGTTTATTTATAGGCATTTTGAGGTTTGGGAAACTTTGCCCTTCCTGATAGCATTGTATAGCCCATACGTCACTAGCTCATGGACTCTTGCCAATATGAAAGAAATGAATTTATCAGGTAAGTTCTTAAATAAATTATGTTTTTTTATTTGTTGTAGCTTGGGGGGTTGCATTTTTAAAACATAGACTGCCCTCTGAGCAGGCTTATCAACTAGTATAATTATAATAGTGTTAGATTTTATATTTTAACTGTTTTTCTGTCAATAAAATATATGGCTGAAAAATAAAAATTTGTTAATGTTTCCTTAAAATGTATTAAAGGGACGTGAAGCTCAATTTTTTTTTCAGGATTCAGACAGTGCATACAATTTAAAAAAAAAACATTTATAATTTACTTTTATTATCAAAAGTACTTAGCTATTGTTGAAGAGCATACCTAGGTAGGTAATGTGTACGTGTCAGGAGCACTATATTACAGCAAATACTGCTGCCATCTAGTGTTCTTGCAAATGTATAATATTGTTAAAGTATTCTTGCAAAACTGTTGCCATTTAGTGCTTCAGACATGCACGCTCCTGAGCCTACCTATCTGCTTTTCAACAAAGGATACCAAGAGAACACAGTAACTTTTATAAAAGAAGTACATTGGGAACTCATTTTTAAAAGTGTACACTCTTTCTTATGTAATGAAAAAAAAATATAATGGTTTCTGTAAAATTACAGAACAAAAATTTCCCCTGTTTCTAATACAAGAAGTGTCTATAGAACAAAGATTTGCTATTTTGAAAGCAGCATCCTGTTTACTGGGAAAAACAATCAAATTAGTAGTATAATTGATTCATGGGGATTCACAAATAGTTTTGGTTTAAATACAGCATCATCACTATGAATCACTAAGATCACTGACTATGACTTATCCAGCCGAAACGCGTCACATCCTGTTTTATTTTTCTATTAACCTTGTCTTTACAAAAATATTTTTAAAAAATGTTTGAACAAAGCAATTAGTCATTTTTGGTTCAATTTTGTAAATATATATTGATTGATTCTAGATTGTAAGTTCCCATGGGAGTAGGGCCCTCAATTCCTCCTGTAAGTGTTGTCAAATTTTGTCTTGTCTTTTACAAGTTTTTTTATTGTTGTTTTATTTAAATGAATTGTACCCATGGACAGCGCTGCAGAATATGTTGGCGCTTTATAAAAAAAGTATAACATAATAAAAAATTGTAATATTCAAATGTTGATTCCATTAGTGTGAGTGCATCAGAATCAATTTTCAAATGTTAATTTCCCTATTTCCAAGTGAAATCAACATGAGTTTGAAGCAATAAATAGCTGTATGTTCAGCAATAAAATTAAATTAGAATGAACATATCAGTTAAAGGGAAACTAAACCCTTTGAGTGCTAAGCACTTTCCCACCTAGGTGCTAAGCTTTTTTTTTTTTTTTTTTTAATTTCTTTATTTTTTGAAAAAAAAATTTTAACTTTTTTTTTCAGATACCCAAGACTTACACTGTTGGAAAGGTTAGGCGATCTTGGGGGTCTGTAGCTGCTTAGATGCCTGAGATGCAGGCTTCTAAGCAGCATGCCCCCTGTTCCTATACTTAACATTGTTAAGTATAAATAAAGTTACACGTCATTGCTCGTGATGTCACCACGCATAACATGAAGCCCCGGCGATGCCTGTCACTATGCAGGCCAGATCACCGGGGTAGGAGCAGGTGGGAGCCCCCAGATCTCCTCAAGGTGGAAGAGTGCTAGCGATGGCTCTGAACCGTCGTTAGCACCTGAGTAGGAAACTCTGCAACAGCTCAGAGACGTCGTTAGCACTCAAGGGGTTAATGATTCAGATATAACATGCATTTTTTTAGCAACTTTCTAATTTACCCTTATTATAAATTGTTCTCTTGCTATCTTTATTTAAAAAGCAGGAAGGTAAAGCTTAAGAGCGACCCATTTTTGGTTCAGAATCTGGGATATGCTTGCCACCAATAAGCCTAAAATGGGCTGGCTCTAATCTTTAAATTCTGTCTTTTTAAATAAAGATAGCAAGAGAATGAAGACAAATTGATAGTAGGAGTAAATTAGAAAGTTGCTTAAAATTGCTGCTCTACCTGAATCATGAAATAAAAAATATAGGTTTAGTATCCCTTTAATTCAAATAAATGTGGCAGACATGAGTGTCTACAGTGAAATTCTGCTCTTCATATCCAAAATTGTATTCCCTCTCCTCTTAAAAAAAAAGAGCACCCATGGTGGCAAAATATTTGTCTTTTTCTATCAAAAGCCTGGAAGGATAATATATGATATATACAGTAACACCCATTAAAAGACACTCTTATTTAGTTTACTTAAAGGGGCATAACACACATATTTTCTCTTTCATGATTCAGATAGAGCATGCAATTTTACGCAACTTTCTAATTTACTTCTATTATCTAATTTGCTTCAATCTATTGATATTCTTTGCTGAAAAGCATATCTAGATAGGCTCAGTAGCTGCTGATTGGGTGCTGCACATAGATGCCTCGTGTGATTGGCTCACACATGTGCATTACTATTTCTTCAACAAAGTATATCTAAAGAATGAAGCAAATTAGATAATAGAATTACATTGGAATGTTGTTTAAAATTGTATTCTCTACCTGAATCATAAAAGAAAAATTGTGGGTTTAGTGTCCCTTTAAGTGGAACAAGAATCTGGCAAACGTTTCATGATATCTTCCAAGTTTAAGATAATTCTACACCACCCTGTCACAATTTCTGTAGGGCAGGTTACACGGAAGTTATGGCAAAACGTTTTTTTTTTTTCAATTCTGCTAAAGGGCTATTAGGACCACTTTTAAGGGACACTAAATATTTAGCGATTGTAAGAAAAAAATTAAATTATATGTAGTAAACCAACTTTTTAATATACTTTCAGAATTTATTTTGCCCCTTTTATTGTATTTTCATTTTGAAAATTGTTGTCTTCCAAATCCTGTTAAATGTGGAAGTGCAGACTCCAAACTTAATAATGCTATAAACATTCCAGTAATTGGTTCCACTCTCTAGTGACCTATTCATAACTGTCCCTAATTGGTTCAGCAGAGAAGGAAACCTAGGTTACAATATGATGGTGCATATTGCTTTATATAAAGTAAAAGTTACACTTATTTTTGCAATATAATTAAAAAAAATACACCTGAATGTTATTCTCAGATTGATCGTTGCTTTGAATATGTAATTCTATATAGCTAGCATTTATGTGTTTATTGTTCCTTTAAAGGAACATTAAACTGAAAATAAATCCCTAACAAAAGTAATCATTCTTACTAAAAAATATGCAATGCACATTCATTATTTGCCTATTTTTCATATATTTTATCTCTGAAAAATATGTTTTTTTCTACTCTCCACATGGAGGCTACGTTGTATCCTGCAGGATTGTATGCACATTTATATATATATATACAAATACAAAAAGTATACTCCGCACTCAAAGAATCAAGTCTTCTCCATATGCCGTAAGATAAAACTTCAAAAATGTATTTGAGCATTTAAAATTATAGGATCCACAAAATGTTACATACAAGATAAAAAAAAAACACTTTTAGCAAGCCGGCTTGCGGCATATGGAGAAGACTTGATTCTTTGAGCGCAGAGTATCCTTTTTGTTTATTTGAAATTACCGCCGTGACGGGGGCGGTCTCCTTGCACTTATCACATGACCATTACCTCTGAACGTGTCGACGCTGAAGACACGCCACAGGCAGAAGCCAGAGTCTGAGCGCTGAGGGTTTGAACCTTTTCTCCCTATCTCTCTCTCTATATATATATATAAAATACTTTAATGTTCCTATGTAGCTGCAGCTACTTACATGGGATCCCCCCATGTGCAGGATCACCCCAGAATGCAGCACATTTAATTGGCTACGACTTTAGGAGGAGCTGTGGCGTAAGAGAGACAGGTACACGGTAATTGACCGGTGGTGTTGGGGGACGCATCAACGGCGGTCAAACCTGTTGATACGCTGTATTTGGGCTCCTCTTTTCTCTGTTAGTGTGCATTATTAGGCATTTATATGGGGTTGATGCCTGTTACCTTTAGCTTTTGGATCTGAACCGATATACTCTTCAGCGTTTCAGTTACAACACTGCCCTTCTTACATCTGACTGATGATTACACTATACGGCTATACGCACCTCTGTGATTTGCAGATATACTTTACAGTGACTCTTATCTATGGTGCACCTTTTATCTGCTAAAAAGCCGGCACATATAGTTGATACTATGGGATCCCTAGTATGTGTTTTTTAATTTATATATATTAAAGTTTGTTTTGTATTTTTGGCATAATTCAGTCTCTATTGTTATTTATGCTGTAGTGCTTTACCCTAGACTTTTAGATACTCCTTATTTGGGGTAGCTACTTTCTTTGCCCTGTTTTATATGACTTAAAGGAACTGTCTAGTCTAAAATAAACTTTCATGATTCAGATAGGGCATGTAATTTTAAACAACTTTCCAATTTACTTTTATCACCAATTTTGCTTTGTTCTCTTGGTATTCTTATTTGAAAGCTAATTCATATGCTAATTTCTTAGACCTTGAAGGCTGCCTCTTATCTGAATGCAGTTTGACATTTTGAATGACTTGAGGGTGTTAGTTCATGTGTGTCATATAGATAACACTGTGCTCACGCACGTGGAGTTACCTAGGAGTCAGCACTGATTGGCTAAAATGGATGTCTGTCAAAATAACTGAAATAAGGGGGCAGTCTGCAGAGGCTTAGATACAAGGTAATCACAGAGGTAAAAAGTATATTATTATAACTGTGTTGGTTGTGCAAATTTAGGGAATGGGTAATAAAGGGATTATCTATCTTTAAAAGCAATAAAAATTCAGGTGTAGACTGTCCCTTTAACCAGCCCTTCATATTAAACTTTATATCTAAAAAGCTCCTGAGGCTTCTATTGAGTGCTGTTTTATTTAGATATAATCCACAAACGCATCAGCCAATTACAGACTCGTATACCTATACCTGTAAACTTTTGCAGATGTTCAGTTGGAGCTGGGGCCTCAAAAAGTTAACATATAAAAAAGACTGAGAATAAATTGTTAATGGAAATACTTTAGAAAGTTGTTTAAATTGCTCTGGCGGAATCATGGTATAGAATGTTAGCATTTCCTGTCTCATTTACCGGGGTTAAACACATTGTAAATGAGGGCACTCATTAACAAATATAATGCTTTAAAGGGACATGAAACCAACATTTTTCTTTCATTATTCAGATAGAGCATACAATTATAAACAACTTTCCAATTTACTTCTTTTATCTAATGTGCTGTGTTTTCTTGATATCCTTTGTAGAAAAATATACCTAGTTAGGCTCAGGGGCTGGGAGATAGCTTCCGATTGGTGGCTGTACATATGTGCCTCTACTCCTTGGTTACCTAAAGTGTTCAGCTAGATCCCAGTAGGGTATTGCTGCTCCTTCAATAAAGGATACCAAGAGAATGAAGCAAAATTGATAATAGAAGTTGTTTAAAAATGAATGCTTTATCTGAATCATGAAAGAAAAATTTTGGGTTTCATGTCCCTTTAACAAAATAGAGCATTATATTTTTATGCTAGAATGTCCCCTTTTAAATGAGGTAGAATTAATGTATGGAAAAAATTATACACACAAAATTCGTACCATAAAATGTAATAAATATGAGTCTCTTTATTGCAGCAGTTAAATTCTGCAATTTAAATAAAAGCACTAAAGCCCTGTGTAAAATTACATATACATTTTTTCTTCGGAGTGAATAAATATTGGCTGGAATAACAAACAGCTGAAGCATCTGTGGCTTAGCCTAGCAGGTTTGTGTAAACAAACAAGCATGGGTAGAGGACTTGAAGAAAGTAAAAACATGGTGTAATAATAATGGTTTTATGTTGAAATTAAAAAAAGAAGGAAAATAAATTAAACTATGGAATACAGAATAACATAGATCTATATTTTCTGTCCTTGTTCTGCTGTTGATTGATTCATTCATTCTTGTATTCTGAATGCAACTTCTTTCCTTGGTGGCAAGAATGTCGTCAACGTATCGCTAACGTATCGCTAACATTCCTTTACTTTACAGGCTCCTCCGGCATTCATTGGGTTTCCATAAATGTAACCTTGTGCATCAAGTTCTTGAGCCTGTTTCCTCAGACATAATGTTTCCGAATCATGGACCGATTATTTTTGCCATATCTGAGTACATGATGATCCATTATTGACCAGAGTATCACTGCCATACTAGTGGGGAAGGATTCCCAGATGGCAGCTGAGAGTCACTACCTTGAAGATCAGTGAAGGCTTTCTGAAAAAAAAGAAAGAGAGTTAGCTGCAGGTTCTACCAATATGTGAACCTCTAATACTTTCTATGTAGCCTTCCAATAACCTATCTCTCAAAACAGTTTTACCTCTCCCCATGTACCATACACAGATTATAACTATACTGGCCCAGCCAAAGTCTTTAGTTTGCTGATTCATGTAAATTGTTTAGATAGGTTTATATGTAGGTCTGCAACTATCTCTCTTAAAAACAAAATGGCTTATTGGGCCCTATTTATAAAGCTGCGGAATAAATTTCGGGGCCGAGCAGTGAAACTGTTGCCAATTAACCTCACAACCCCCTTTAGAACTCGCAGCTTTATATCATCTCACTCAGATCAGAATGACTGGCAAGCCCTTCACTCACACAATTGGCTACACTAGAGCAAGGGGCAAGGCAGCAAATACAATTACTTGTGCAATGTTAAATTCCCAGAGGTGAACTTTGTCCGTACGGAATTTAATAAATGGGTCCATTGTGCTTGTTAATATAAAGTTTCAATATTTATTTGATCAATAGATTTTCGTTTATCTGTCCATGTGAAAAATATCAGATGTGCTTTTTTATCTGAAAGGACAGGACACACCAAAAACTACTATTATATATGTATCATGTAAATCTATGGACAGAAATAATTTATTACGTTACAGTAGTGTTCAGTTAACAAATCTGCATTATTATCTATTACATAGCCAGGGGCATAACTAGACCCCACTTGGCCCCTGGGCAAAAGCTGTGATGGAGCCCCCCATTTATACAGTGCCCTTTCTGGCTGTTTGCAATCAGAAGCCACACAGGTGCAAGAGGAGCTGTTTCTGTGTGACTCTGAGCCATGCTTTCTTCTTGGTTAGTCTATCAGAGGATATACATTTCATGAACAGATATTGTTACAGTTTTTTTCATACAGAAACACTGTGGCGGCCATCTTTAAAACCCTGTCACCATATTTGTTAAGGCAATGCAAAATATTGTTTTTACATGTAGAGGCCTGTTTTTAAGGGGGCACATAGAATGGCCAGACACAAAGTAGGTGGAGCCTGGAATCCACCAGGCACTCCAGTAACAATGATACAACTGATTGTATGGCCAGATGTGGGCCCAGTCTCAATTGAGATATCTGAGGCAATCTAGTTATGCTCCTGCACGTAATCGTGTTGTTACGAGTGAGACTGATAAAGAAATATCCCACAAACGTTACACTGGCTAGTGAGCCAATGACAACAGGCATAGATGTGCAGCCACCAATCAGCAGCTAGCTCCCAGTAGTGCATTGCTGCTTCTGAGCCTACCTAGGTATGCTTTTCAACAAAGGATACCAAGAGAAGGAAGCAAATTTGATAATAGAAGTAAATTCTATAGTTGTTTCAAATTGTATGTTCTATCTGAATTATGAAAGTTTATCAAGGGAGTAAGCATCAGGCATGTGCAGGAATAGTTACTTGATTAAATTTTTCAGTTTTAGAAAATACAACCTGACATCTTATAAAGCCATATCAAACTGAGGGATTAACCACCATGTTTCCTCCTGAGTCTTAAAAACTTGAGAAACCTCTTTTCATAAGCATGTGAAATGGAGTAGATAGAAGTTTTCCATCAGTAAATATTATTTAGTGTGGATTGGGTCAAAAGTTATGTGTCAAATGTAATCAGTCTAATGTGTTATGAGTTCCAAGGAGACACATTTGCTGTAACGCCACCTCTGGGTAACCACCATACTATTTTGTTTCACTGGTTGGTTTATACTTTAGTAATTACTAAATATTTTTTTCTTATGAATCCACATTATGTATCACCAATTAAACTCTAATAATAGTATGGATTTAAAATAAAAAAAAATAGCTTTAATGTTTTGAAAATGGCCCTTTAAATTAAAAAAAATTCTAAAATTTGAAAGAGTTTTGCCAGTTTAGGCACACACTCCAAAAAGGCTGTCTATGGTTTGTGAGCTCTGGTATACCGGTAGAGCTCGAATTGGATTACAAAGACTGCGTGGCATAGTTCTGTGTAATATTGTATAAACCTAATATAACATGTAAAGTATTCACTGTTTCTACAGATTCCTTGTAAGATAACATAGTACCCATTGCATGCAACCATAAGTGTCCCTGGAGGGAAAAGGGCAAAAAGGGGGCACATACCCCCCCTGGATTTCACAGATTTGCAGTCAGGGTATAGGCATTAAAACAAATACATAACTCTGACCCCTTGTTATTAAAGGGGCATATGTAGTTATGAACACTCATTTCAACACCAATAATTTTCTCTCTATATCACATGGATTATGTGAATTTGGAAGTTGAAGTACAGAGTAACAAATATGTAAAAGCTCTGCAGTTATAACTCTGCAAAGAGTATCTTCCTATACCTCACTGTAAACAGGAGAATCCCCTCTTTTAAATGAAAGGTCATGTGACAGAAACCATACATTACCCATTATATAACTTAAGAGTTATAAAAGGGTAGTGTGTGAAACCCGATTCTTTTTATCAAACAATATGGTTACCAGTTATCCTCCACAAAAATACTGGAGTATCTGTTGGTGGCTGGGCACAATAGTAGGTGGGGGGGGTCACACAATGCCCCCCTGAGAAGCTGTATCTTAGCTCCCACTCTTGATCCCAGGATATATAGTTTTCACAACTAAGCAATAATTTTACCTCTTGGCTGCCAGAAACATGCATATCAATAATATTACCTTTTTGGGTGTTTTTGCATTAGAAAGTGCTTACTAAATACCTGCATTTGCTCTAAACTACATTCATATTATATGAGCTTTTTTGTTTTTTTGTATTCCCTTGCCCACCCAGAAAACTTTCTGTGGACGCAACAAATCCACCTGAATATCTACAAGACAGAGGACTGGAATAAAAAAAATGTATAGGAAATTAGCCAGCATAAGTCCATTTGCAGTTGTTGTGCTTAAATTTACTAATAATCTACCAGAAGTCATATGATTGCTATTAGTAGAGTGCGTTCTATATGTATAAGTATTACAACTAGATTTGTGTTTGCTTGGCTCTAGATAGGAAAGAAACGCAGATCAGAAGATATTGCAGTAATATACGGTAACTTATATTCTGCTACTGTAATGATGCACACAAAAATAAACACATAGCTCAGTACAGACTCACAACCACTTTAACACCAAGAGGTAAAAATTAGTCTTTAGCTCACCTCAAATTTGCTTAAGAAGTCTGCAAAAATCCCAAAGAAAGTCTCTGTGTTGGTGCTTTTTGGGTCTTCTCCAAAAAACAGACAGACTTTGAAGAAGTCCTCCATTGCCCGGTGCTGCTGGGTGTCCAAGCTCTGTAGACAGGGGAAGCTGTTTTCCAGAAATGTCTGAGCCACATGTCAAGGACACAATATAGCTACAATGACAAATGTGTATGAAACTTGTCTGCAAGCACATTGACTAGATCCAGTAAGCCAAATGGGTTCTAGCAGGCAAAAATGAAACCGACCCACAACTGAGGTGTAATTGGTGGCCAATAAATATTATAAATATAAAAAGCCTGTGGCTCTTACATGCACAGAAAAACATGACAATAGGACAAAATGTGCTTAATGTAAAACTGAGCCAACATCAACATAAGCCATTTTTAAATGTATCTACAATATTGGCATTCACTACTTCCTTAGGTAATGAGTTTAACAATTTTATTGCTCTTACAGTGAAAAAACATTTACGTTGCTGGAGATTAGATTTCCTTTCCTCCAGCCTTAAATTGTGACCTCTTGTCACAAATAATGTCCTCAAAATAAAAAAAGCTTCCACCAACTCTGTGTATGGATTTTGGATATATTTATATAAAGTAATCATATCACCTTTCAAGCACATTTTTTCTAGAGAAAAACAGACCCAGTTTGGCTAAACTCTCCTAATAGCTTAAATTCTCTATTCCCTGATTAGCTTTGTGGCCCTTCTTTGAACTTTTTCTAACTATGCAATGTCTTTTTTTTAGATTGGTCCCCAGAACTGCCCTCCATACTCAAGGTGAGGTCGTACCAGGGATTTATATAGTGACAGAATTATGTTTTCCTCCCTTGAATCAATTCCTCTT
This sequence comes from Bombina bombina, assembly GCF_027579735.1. NCBI lineage: Eukaryota > Metazoa > Chordata > Amphibia > Anura > Bombinatoridae > Bombina > Bombina bombina. The sequence goes on from NC_069509.1 coordinate 57,229,089, forward strand.
TTAATACATGCTTGTATCTTATTAGCCTTAGAAGCCGCTGCCCTGCATTGTGCACCCATCTTTAGCTCGTTATCTATTACTACTCCAAAACCCCTTTCCTCCTCTGTTTTGATAACTCTAATCCCATTTAAATAATAGGTTGCCTGCTTATTTTTACTTCCGAAATGTAGACCCTTACATTTTCCAGTATTAAATCTAATTTTCCATTTACCTGCCCATTCTTCCAGTTTTTGTAAATCCCCTTGCAAAGCAATTTCATTCTGCACTGACCTAATAACCTTACATAACATTATATCATCTGCAAAAATATAGATGGCAAATTATTTGTTGTATTAGTTAAAATTGTTGACACATAACCTAACTTTACTAAGTTTATCCCTTTTTGAAGGATAATAGGCTGAATCAGCCCACTTGACCCAATGTATTTAACACATATGGCGTATTAACCATCACGAGCATTGTTACAAACAAGGATACACTCATGGTGATAGGGAACTTGTCCTCAGGGTTGCTGGGCATCCGGCTGCAGGTTTTTTTTATCTCTTGGATAGTCACATGTAGGTCACTCAGGTCAGCAGTTAGAGATCTATGGTTGACTAAGAGAGACAAGTTCTAATACACACTCCTAATTATTTACCAACTTTAAATTGTAATAGTTTTCTTAAAGGGATAGCAAATTCATTTTTATATGCAGTATATCTATATCTATCTATCTATCTATCTATCTATATATATAAACAAAAATATATATATATATATATATATCAGAATTTAAGCACTGCATTGCAAATAAAGTGCATACACAATCATTATTTTAAAAGCCAAGTTTGCATTGTTTTGCTGTCATCGGACAATTAAAGGGACACTGAACCCAAATTTTTTCTTTCGTGATTCCATTAGAGCATAACATTTTAAGCAACTTTCTAATTTACTCCTATTATCAAATTTTCCTCATTCTCTTGGTATCTTTATTTGAAATGCAAGAATCTAAGTTTAGATGCCGGCCCATTTTTAGTAAACAACCTGGGTTGTTCTTGCTGATTGGTGGATAAATTCATCCACTAATAAAAAAAGCGCTGTCCAGAGTTCTGAACAAAAAAAAGCTTAGATGCCTTTCTTGTCCAAATAAAGTTAGCAAGAGAACAAAGAAAAATTGATAATAGGAGTAAATTAGAAAGTAGCTTAAAATGGCATGTTCTATCTGAATCACGAAAGAAAATTTTTGGGTTCAGTGTCTCAGTGTCCCTTTAAGGACAGGTATAAATGAGCACCTGCACTGATCTAACAATCAGTATGTAGAATGTCGCAGGGTTAGTCTAGAGTCTTTGGGGGCAGAGGAATAGCCGTAAATTTCAGATTTAAGTTGCATGAAAGGGGGGCAAAATACATAAACAAAGATAACTGCAAAAGTATTTTTACTATGAGCAATTAAACAATGTAGGCCGATTACGAGTGGAGCGCTTACAGTTACGCACAAGCGAAAAGGGATTTATCCCGGATGTTTGTGTGCGTTGGGCTTACCACTTGTATTACAAGTTGAAAGTAAACACGATTGCCCTGAGTTAACTGTTTATCGAAACAAAAAAGTTGCACAAAATACATAATAATATCATCTAATAAAAATGATTAAAAAAAATTGCACAAGAAAATAATAAGGGTTCAAACATGAGGGAGGTCTCAGGTGTTAGAAGAAAAAAACCCGTCAGGCAAAGGGCTTTAACATAGAGATACATACATGTCTAAATATGTATATGTATGGATATACTATATATATATGTATATATGTGTTTACATATGCACTTATGTATTTATATGTGTATATATGTATTTACAGACATATACAATAAATTTATATATATATATATATATATATATATATATATATATATATATATACAGTAAATATACATGTAAACACAAGTACATATATAGACATATTTATTTTGCTCCGTTGATATTCTAACTTTGGCTTTTTGCACGCATCGTGTTAGCGCTCGTGCGGAAACTGTTTACTTTCAACTTGTAATATGCTTACTTCTTGCAGAGTCAGTGTTGTACGAGCGGGAGGGTTAAATAACGCTCCACTTGTAATCAGGACCTTTATGAGGAATTACATTTGAGTTTATGTCCCTTTAATTCCTATTTATAACTCTGTATAAATAATAATAATCATAAACTTTAAAGGGACATGCAACACAATTTTTTTCTTTCATGATTCAGATAGAACATACAATTTTAATCAACTTTTATTCTTTTGGTATCCTTTGTTGAATGATCAGCAATGCACTACTGGGAGCTAAGCTGAATATATCTGGTAAGCCAATGACAAGAGGCATACATGTGTACCCACCAAACAGCACCAATCTCCCAGTAATGCATTGCTTCTTCTGAGTCTGCCTAGCTATGTTTTTGAGCAAAAGATACAAGGAGAACAAAGCAAATTAGATCATGGAAATAAATTGGAGAGTTGCTTAAAATTGCATGCTCTATCTGAGTCATGAGAGAAATGTTTTGTGTTTTATGTCACTTTAATCATAAATGAAAGGAAGTGTACTGTGACATTGTACCTTTGGCAGCGAGAGGCACGGTAGGAAGGTCCTTGGCAAAACTCAGCAGTTCCGGGAAGTGCTGGCTGAGAGATTTGGCGAGAATGTGTAGGAATGTAAACTTGCCATCCACAGTCTTTGTTGTGCTGAGCTGTGGTAAAAGGGATTATGGGTCAGTACACTACAACAGTGAGCTAGTTTCACTAAATTCGGAGAGAACACACAATTTTAAAAAACTTTTCAACTTATTTCTATAAACAAATTTGCTTCATTCTCTTGGTATCCTTTGTTGTAGAAGAAGTAATGCACTACAGTTAGCTAGTCCAACACATCCAGTGAATCCATGACAAGAGGCATATATTTGCAGCCACCAATTAGCAGCTAGCTCTCAGTAGTGCATTGCTGCTACTTAGCCTTCCTAAGTATACTTTCAACAAAGGATACCAGGAGAACAATTCAAATGAGATAATAGAAGTCAATTGGAAAGTTGTTTAAATCGTATGTTCTATCTGAACCATGAAATAATAATTTGGGTTTCATATCCCTTTAAAATGAGTTTTAAACTATCAGTGAGATCATGTCTGTGTGCTGCTTGTCTGAATGAAAGAAGTTTACTGGCTGATAAGAAACACACCCACAGATCTACTGGTGAACTTGACACACCCACAGATCTACTGGTGAACTTGACACACCCACAGATCTACTGGTGAACTTGACACACCCACAGATCTATTGGTGAACTTGACACACCCACAGATCTACTGGTGAACTTGACACACCCACAGATCTACTGGTGAACTTGACACACCTACAGATCTACTGGTGAACTTGACACACCCACAGATCTACTGGTGAACTTGACACACCCACAGATCTATTGGTGAACTTGACACACCCACAACAAGCAAAGGACAAAAATGTTTATTCTTTGAAGCAAGGGGCATCGGTTTAACGCCATTAAGACGTTCCATGCCATTTTAACAGCGCTGGGCTTTAACAACGTTACTGCGACATGGAGCATCCTACCTTTTTTGGCGTCCTGCACCCTCCTCCTTTTATTAACCCCTTTTCTTTCCAATGGCATGGAGAGTCCACAAATCCATTCAATTACTAGTGTGAATTCAACTCCTGGCCACCAGGTGGAGGCAAAGAACACCACAGCAAAGCTTCAAGTATCCTCCCACAATCCCCAGTCATTCTTTGCCTGTGCACATTGTAGGTGATGGGCGAAGAAGGTGTCTGAAGAAATCAAGTTGTTAATCCTTTAATGGGTACCTTTCCCTGCAAGCAAGAATTGGGGTTATGCTGTGGCCATGTAAATTCTCTTTAGTAAAAGTAATGGTGGCTTTAAGCAGTTGGAAGACGGCAAGGTGGTCTTTGCTTACCTTCCAACAGTTTTTGCTACCCCTATATAGAAAACCAGGGTTGGTTGCTCTGTTTTTTCTTTATCTACAGGTCTATGTCAGTAAGGATTCTGTCACACCTGTTTGCTGTACCTGCCCTACAACGGATCCCCAGGTAAGTCCTTTTACCTTTTACTTTCTAGGTGAGAAGAATGCAGCACATAGGAGTTCCTTGTTTTAAAAAAAAAAAAAAGGATACTTATAGAACAAGGTGGATCCTTATGGACTGAATATCCCTTTTAAAGATTGGGGAATTATTGGGCAGCAATTCAGGGTACTGTTCTGTCATGTGAAGGCTTTTTTGATTTTGGCTATCAGGATTTATTTGCACAAGTTTACCTTTTATTTTTATTTGGGTAATATCTCTTTAAGGAGGTTGTTAGCGATTCTTTTTACTGCATCTCACTTTTGAATTTGGATCATGTGACCGCTCAGTTACTTCCTGAGTGCTGAACGGTTTGTTTCTAGCCGGATTTTCAAGGGGACAGAGCGGATTTTCTTGTTTTATCTGCTGGTGTGGATTGGATTCCTGGTTACCGGTTGGGTGAGTCTCTCCAGCGTGGCTGGGGTGTAGAGGTACCGGTTTTAATAAATGATTTGTTATCTATGCCTAAAGTTCGTTTTTTTATTCTAATTATTTATGTCGAAATTAGAGTATAAGGGAAATAAAGGGCTTTTTTTTATTTACTATGAATGCTGATCCCATGCTGTCTCTGTCATTTGATGTCTTTATTATGCAGATGCCCAGGTTATTCCTCCTGTGCAATTCTGTTCCCCTTGCCTTAATAAGGTTTTATTATCTAAGGATAAGAATTCCTTATCTGAGCCTTCTTTTTCTCAGGATAATGCTGTTCAGGGGTTGTCTTAGCCTTCCTCTAACATGTCCCAGCCTTTGACAGATTCACATGCAGTGCCCTGCGGTTCCTCTCAGTCAGTCTCTGTGAATGTTTGTTTGCCTAAGGATTTTGCTGCGCAGTTGACTTCTGCAGTTTCGGCAGCCCTAAGTGCTTTACCTAGTTCTGGTAAAAAGAAGAGGAAATCTAAAAACATTTCTATGGGTTCTGTTTCCGCCAAGACTGATTTGGTAAGTCTTTCTCAATTATCTAGCGAGGATCATTCCTCTGCAGCTTCTGAGGGCGAGATCTCTGATTCAGAACCAGTGGTTCCTAGTACAGTAGATTGTGAGGAGGTTAATTTTAGATTTAAACTGGAGCATCTCCATTTACTTTTGAAGGAGGTTTTAGCTACTTTGGATGACTCTGAAACAATTACAGAGGCTCATAAAAAAGCTAATAAACTGAATAGAGTTTTTGACGTCAAACCTAAATCTCTGGCGGTTTTTCCTGTTCCAGGTCACATGTCTGACATTATATCTCAGGAATGGGAGATGCCGGGTGTTCCTTTTAACCGGTCTCCTGTGTTTAAAAAGATGTTTCCTGTGGCTGATTCAGTGCAAGATCTGTGGTGCACTTTTCCTAGAGTAGAGGGTGCTATATCTACCTTAGCTAAGAGAATTACTATTCCTCTTGAGGATAGTTCCTCTTTTAGAGACCCTATGGATAAGAAAATGGAGGATTATTTAGGAAAGATGTTTCTTCATCAGGGTTTGCAGTGGCAACCAGTTGCTAGTATTGTGACAGTTGCTGGTGCAGCCTCTTATTGGTGTGACTCATTGTCTGATTTAATTTCAGAGGAGACTACTATAGAGGAGATCCAAGATAGGATCAAGACTCTAAAGCTGGCTAATACTTTTATCTGTGATGCTAGTATGCAAGTTGTCAGGCTGGGAGCCAAGATTTCTAGTTTTGCCATACTAGCCCACAGAGCCCTTTGGTTAAAATCTTGGTCTGCGGATGTGACTTCCAAATCCAAGCTTCTGTCTCTACCTTTTAAGGGTAAGACTTTATTTGGTCCTAGTCTGGCCGAGATCATTTCCACGGTTACTGGTGGGAAAGGAGTTTTTTTACCACAGGATAAGAAAAATAGACCCAAGGGTCGTCAGATTTCTAATTTTCGTTCCTTTCGTAACTTCAAGGGACAGAAATCTTCTTCATCTTCTAAATCTGTGCAAGCCAAGACTTCTTGGAGAGCTAGCCAGCCCTGAAATAAGGGTAAGCAATACAGAAAGGCTTCTGCTGATGCTAAGTCAGCATGAAGAGGCTGCCCCGGATCCAGTGCTGGATCAGGTGGGGGACAGCCCCTTCGTGCTGATGCCAAGTCTTCCATTCTGTGGACTCTAGCTTTGGTATTGGTTGCCACTAGTAATTGAATGGATTTGTGGACACTCCATGCCATTGGAAAGAAAATATAATTTATGCTTACCTGATAAATTCTTTTCTTTCCTGGCATCGAGAGTCCACGACCCACCCTTATTTTAAGACGGCTTTTTGTGATTTTCTAAACCTCAGGCACCTCTATACCCTTTATGTCTTCTTCTCTTTCGATGATTCCTGGGCTGAATGACTGGGGATTGTGGGAAGTAGGAGGATACTTGAAGCTTTGCTGGGGTGTTCTTTGCCTCCACCTGGTGGCCAGGAGTTAAATTCCCACTAGTAATTGAATGGATTTGTGGACTCTCCATGCCAGGAAAGAAAATAATTTATCAGGTAAGCATAAATTATATTTTTTATTAGCTCACCTGCTATTTGTAATCTACACCCCTGAGCTGTGTCTGACTGATTGTCTGACATTTTCAAAAGGGATATTAAACAGCATCCTAAACCCTTGATATGTAACTCTGGCTCATATTTTTTGAGGTATAGAACACGCCCTAAATACAGCAGCAAGAGGTGCACCATTAGATATAAACAGTCAAGGGTAGTAATTGTGGGGTTAATATATGTTCTACTATTTATTCCTGTATGTTTTTGTCTCATTTACACAACATATGTAACACTTCAAAGGCACAACATATATTTTTTTTGTGTGACACAAAGTTAAGTAAAAACAGACATTTGTTGGTTGCATAAGTATTTACCCCGTTGCGATTAATTCCCTAAAAAAGCTCTGTTCCAATGATCTGTAGTCAGAAGTCATAATTAGTTTAATGGGGGCCGCCTGTCTACAAAATATCATATATCAAAGTCCTACAGGAGGCCCAAACACAACATAATAGCTGCCCGCCAGGTGCCCCCAGCTGTGATCATCAATTCCAGTATGGTGTTCTTCGACCACCACTCCACCCAGGACATGCCCAGACTCCGCCCATGATACAGATGCAACTCTGCCCTTATGGCTTGGTCCCACCCACAAAAGAAAAGTGTGGGTTCAGGAATTGTTTGGAGGTATGTAAATATATAAATATAAATAACATAATTTATGCTTACCTGATAAATTTATTTCTCTTGTAGTGTATCCAGTCCACGGATCATCCATTACTTATGGGATACTAACTCCTCCCCAACAGGAAGTGCAAGAGGATTCACCCAGCAGAGCTGCTACATAGCTCCTCCCCTAACTGCCATTACCAGTCATTCGACCGAAAACATGCAGAGAAAGGAAAACCATAGGGTGCAGTGGTGACTGTAGTTTAATGGAAAAATTACCTGCCTTAAAGTGACAGGGCGGGCCGTGGACTGGATACACTACAAGAGAAATACATTTATCAGGTAAGCATAAATTATGTTTTCTCTTGTTAAGTGTATCCAGTCCACGGATCATCCATTACTTATGGGATACCAATACCAAAGCTAAAGTACACGGATGACGGGAGGGACAGGCAGGCTCTTTATACGGAAGGAACCACTGCCTGAAGAACCTTTCTCCCAAAAACAGCCTCCGAAGAAGCAAAAGTGTCAAATTTGTAAAATTTGGAAAAAGTATGAAGAGAAGACCAAGTTGCAGCCTTGCAAATCTGTTCAACAGAAGCCTCATTCTTAAAGGCCCAAGTGGAAGCCACAGCTCTAGTAGAATGTGCTGTAATTCTTTCAGGAGGCTGCTGTCCAGCAGTCTCATAGGCTAACCGTATTATGCTACGAAGCCAAAATGAGAGAGAGGTAGCCGAAGCTTTTTGACCTCTCCTCTGACCAGAATAAACGACAAACAGGGAAGACGTTTGTCGAAAATCCTTAGTTGCCTGTAGATAAAATTTCAGGGCACGGACTACATCTAGATTGTGTAGCAGACGTTCCTTTTTCGAAGAAGGATTAGGACACAAAGATGGAACCACAATCTCTTGATTGATATTCCTGTTAGTGACCACCTTAGGTAGGAACCCAGGTTTAGTACGCAGAACTACCTTGTCTGAATGAAAAATCAGATAAGGAGAATCACAATGTAAGGCAGATAACTCAGAGACTCTTCGAGCCGAGGAAATCGCCATTAAAAACAGAACTTTCCAAGATAACAACTTGATATCAATGGAATGAAGGGGTTCAAACGGAACCCCCTGTAAAACATTAAGAACTAAGTTCAAACTCCATGGTGGAGCAACAGTTTTAAACACAGGCTTGATCCTAGCTAAAGCCTGACAAAAAGCTTGAACGTCCGGAACTTCTGACAGACGTTTGTGTAAAAGAATGGACAGAGCTGAAATCTGTCCCTTTAAGGAACTAGCGGATAAACCCTTTTCTAAACCTTCTTGTAGAAAAGACAATATCCTCGGAATCCTAACCTTACTCCATGAGTAACTCTTGGATTCGCACCAATATAAGTATTTGCGCCATATCTTATGGTAAATCTTTCTGGTAACAGGCTTCCTAGCCTGTATTAAGGTATCAATAACTGACTCAGAAAAACCACGTTTTGATAAAATCAAGCGTTCAATTTCCAAGCAGTCAGCTTCAGAGAAATTAGATTTTGATGTTTGAAGGGACCCTGGATCAGAAGGTCCTGTTTCAGAGGTAGCGACCAAGGTGGACAGGATGACATGTCCACTAGATCTGCATACCAAGTCCTGCGTGGCCATGCAGGCGCTATTAGAATCACTGATGCTCTCTCCTGTTTGATTCTGGCAATCAATCGAGGAAGCATCGGGAAGGGTGGAAACACATAAGCCATCCCGAAGGTCCAAGGTGCTGTCAAAGCATCTATCAGAACCGCTCCCGGATCCCTGGATCTGGACCCGTAACGAGGAAGCTTGGCGTTCTGTCGAGACGCCATGAGATCTATCTCTGGTTTGCCCCAACGTCGAAGTATTTGGGCAAAGACCTCCGGATGAAGTTCCCACTCCCCCGGATGAAAAGTCTGACGACTTAAGAAATCCGCCTCCCAGTTCTCCACTCCCGGGATGTGGATTGCTGACAGGTGGCAAGAGTGAGACTCTGCCCAGCGAATTATCTTTGATACTTCCATCATTGCTAGGGAGCTTCTTGTCCCTCCCTGATGGTTGATGTAAGCTACAGTCGTGATGTTGTCCGACTGAAACCTGATGAACCCCCGAGTTGTTAACTGGGGCCAAGCCAGAAGGGCATTGAGAACTGCTCTCAATTCCAGAATGTTTATTGGTAGGAGACTCTCCTCCTGATTCCATTGTCCCTGAGCCTTCAGAGAATTCCAGACAGCGCCCCAACCTAGTAGGCTGGCGTCTGTTGTTACAATTGTCCAGTCCGGCCTGCTGAATGGCATCCCCCTGGACAGATGTGGCCGAGAAAACCACCATAGAAGAGAATTTCTGGTCTTTTGATCCAGATTCAGAGTAGGGGACAAGTCTGAGTAATCCCCATTCCACTGACTTAGCATGCACAATTGCAGCGGTCTGAGATGTAGGCGTGCAAAGGGTACTATGTCCATTGCTGCTACCATTAAGCCGATCACCTCCATGCATTGAGCTACTGACGGGTGTTGAATGGAATGAAGGACACGGCATGCATTTTGAAGCTTTGTTAACCTGTCTTCTGTCAGGTAAATCTTCATTTCTACAGAATCTATAAGAGTCCCCAAGAAGGGAACTCTTGTGAGTGGAAAGAGAGAACTCTTCTTTTCGTTCACCTTCCATCCATGCGACCTTAGAAATGCCAGTACTAACTCTGTATGAGACTTGGCAGTTTGAAAGCTTGAAGCTTGTATCAGAATGTCGTCTAGGTACGGAGCTACCGCAATTCCTCGCGGTCTTAGTACCGCCAGAAGAGCACCCAGAACCTTTGTGAAGATTCTCGGAGCCGTAGCCAATCCGAATGGAAGAGCTACAAACTGGTAATGCCTGTCTAGAAAGGCAAACCTTAGATACCGGTAATGATCTTTGTGAATCGGTATGTGAAGGTAAGCATCCTTTAAATCCACTGTGGTCATGTACTGACCCTTTTGGATCATGGGTAAAATTGTCCGAATAGTTTCAGATAAGGAGAATCACAATGTAAGGCAGATAACTCAGAGACTCTTCGAGCCGAGGAAATCGCCATTAAAAACAGAACTTTCCAAGATAACAACTTGATATCAATGGAATGAAGGGGTTCAAACGGAACCCCCTGTAAAACATTAAGAACTAAGTTCAAACTCCATGGTGGAGCAACAGTTTTAAACACAGGCTTGATCCTAGCTAAAGCCTGACAAAAAGCTTGAACGTCCGGAACTTCTGACAGACGTTTGTGTAAAAGAATGGACAGAGCTGAAATCTGTCCCTTTAAGGAACTAGCGGATAAACCCTTTTCTAAACCTTCTTGTAGAAAAGACAATATCCTCGGAATCCTAACCTTACTCCATGAGTAACTCTTGGATTCGCACCAATATAAGTATTTGCGCCATATCTTATGGTAAATCTTTCTGGTAACAGGCTTCCTAGCCTGTATTAAGGTATCAATAACTGACTCAGAAAAACCACGTTTTGATAAAATCAAGCGTTCAATTTCCAAGCAGTCAGCTTCAGAGAAATTAGATTTTGATGTTTGAAGGGACCCTGGATCAGAAGGTCCTGTTTCAGAGGTAGCGACCAAGGTGGACAGGATGACATGTCCACTAGATCTGCATACCAAGTCCTGCGTGGCCATGCAGGCGCTATTAGAATCACTGATGCTCTCTCCTGTTTGATTCTGGCAATCAATCGAGGAAGCATCGGGAAGGGTGGAAACACATAAGCCATCCCGAAGGTCCAAGGTGCTGTCAAAGCATCTATCAGAACCGCTCCCGGATCCCTGGATCTGGACCCGTAACGAGGAAGCTTGGCGTTCTGTCGAGACGCCATGAGATCTATCTCTGGTTTGCCCCAACGTCGAAGTATTTGGGCAAAGACCTCCGGATGAAGTTCCCACTCCCCCGGATGAAAAGTCTGACGACTTAAGAAATCCGCCTCCCAGTTCTCCACTCCCGGGATGTGGATTGCTGACAGGTGGCAAGAGTGAGACTCTGCCCAGCGAATTATCTTTGATACTGCCATCATTGCTAGGGAGCTTCTTGTCCCTCCCTGATGGTTGATGTAAGCTACAGTCGTGATGTTGTCCGACTGAAACCTGATGAACCCCCGAGTTGTTAACTGGGGCCAAGCCAGAAGGGCATTGAGAACTGCTCTCAATTCCAGAATGTTTATTGGTAGGAGACTCTCCTCCTGATTCCATTGTCCCTGAGCCTTCAGAGAATTCCAGACAGCGCCCCAACCTAGTAGGCTGGCGTCTGTTGTTACAATTGTCCAGTCCGGCCTGCTGAATGGCATCCCCCTGGACAGATGTGGCCGAGAAAGCCACCATAGAAGAGAATTTCTGGTCTCTTGATCCAGATTCAGAGTAGGGGACAAGTCTGAGTAATCCCCATTCCACTGACTTAGCATGCACAATTGCAGTGGTCTGAGATGTAGGCGTGCAAAGGGTACTATGTCCATTGCTGCTACCATTAAGCCGATCACCTCCATGCATTGAGCTACTGACGGGTGTTGAATGGAATGAAGGACACGGCATGCATTTTGAAGCTTTGTTAACCTGTCTTCTGTCAGGTAAATCTTCATTTCTACAGAATCTATAAGAGTCCCCAAGAAGGGAACTCTTGTGAGTGGAAAGAGAGAACTCTTCTTTTCGTTCACCTTCCATCCATGCGACCTTAGAAATGCCAGTACTAACTCTGTATGAGACTTGGCAGTTTGAAAGCTTGAAGCTTGTATCAGAATGTCGTCTAGGTACGGAGCTACCGCAATTCCTCGCGGTCTTAGTACCGCCAGAAGAGCACCCAGAACCTTTGTGAAGATTCTCGGAGCCGTAGCCAATCCGAATGGAAGAGCTACAAACTGGTAATGCCTGTCTAGAAAGGCAAACCTTAGATACCGGTAATGATCTTTGTGAATCGGTATGTGAAGGTAAGCATCCTTTAAATCCACTGTGGTCATGTACTGACCCTTTTGGATCATGGGTAAAATTGTCCGAATAGTTTCCATTTTGAACGATGGAACTCTTAGGAATTTGTTTAGGATCTTTAAATCCAAGATTGGCCTGAAAGTTCCCTCTTTTTTGGGAACCACAAACAGATTTGAGTAAAACCCTTGTCCTTGTTCCGACCGCGGAACCGGATGGATCACTCCCATTAATAAAAGATCTTGTACGCATCGTAGAAACGCCTCTTTCTTTATTTGGTTTGTTGACAACCTTGACAGATGAAATCTCCCTCTTGGGGGAGAGAATTTGAAGTCTAGAAGGTATCCCTGAGATATGATCTCTAACGCCCAGGGATCCTGGACATCTCTTGCCCAAGCCTGGGCGAAGAGAGAAAGTCTGCCCCCCACTAGATCCGTTCCCGGATCGGGGGCCCTCGATTCATGCTGTCTTAGGGGCAGCAGCAGGTTTCCTGGCCTGCTTGCCCTTGTTCCAGGACTGGTTAGGTCTCCAGCCTTGTCTGTAGCGAGCAACAGCTCCTTCCTGTTTTGGTGCAGAGGAAGTTGATGCTGCTCCTGCTTTGAAATTACGAAAGGAACGAAAATTAGACTGTCTAGCCTTAGGTTTGGCTCTGTCTTGAGGCAGGGCATGGCCTTTACCTCCTGTAATGTCAGCGATAATTTCTTTCAACCCGGGCCCGAATAAGGTCTGCCCTTTGAAAGGTATATTAAGCAATTTAGATTTAGAAGTAACGTCAGCTGACCAGGATTTTAGCCACAGTGCTCTGCGTGCCTGAATGGCGAATCCGGAATTCTTAGCCGTAAGTTTAGTTAAATGTACTACGGCATCTGAAATAAATGAGTTAGCTAACTTAAGGGCTTTAAGCTTGTGTGTAATCTCATCTAATGGAGCTGATTCAAGTGTCTCTTCCAGAGACTCAAACCAAAATGCTGCTGCAGCCGTGACAGGCGCAATGCATGCAAGAGGTTGCAATATAAAACCTTGTTGAACAAACATTTTCTTAAGGTAACCCTCTAACTTTTTATCCATTGGATCTGAAAAGGCACAGCTATCCTCCACCGGGATAGTGGTACGCTTAGCTAAAGTAGAAACTGCTCCCTCCACCTTAGGGACCGTTTGCCATAAGTCCCGTGTGGTGGCGTCTATTGGAAACATCTTTCTAAATATCGGAGGGGGTGAGAACGGCACACCGGGTCTATCCCACTCCTTAGTAACAATTTCAGTAAGTCTCTTAGGTATAGGAAAAACGTCAGTACTCGCCGGTACCGCAAAATATTTATCCAACCTACACATTTTCTCTGGTATTGCAACTGTGTTACAATCATTCAGAGCCGCTAACACCTCCCCTAGTAATACACGGAGGTTTTCCAGCTTAAATTTAAAATTTGAAATATCTGAATCCAGTTTGTTTGGATCAGAACCGTCACCCGCAGAATGAAGCTCTCCGTCCTCATGTTCTGCAAATTGTGACGCAGTGTCTGACATGGCCCTAATATTATCAGCGCACTCTGTTCTCACCCCAGAGTGATCACGCTTACCTCTTAGTTCTGGTAATTTAGCCAAAACTTCAGTCATAACAGTAGCCATATCCTGTAATGTGATTTGTAATGGCCGCCCAGATGTACTCGGCGCTACAATATCACGCACCTCCCGAGCGGGAGATGCAGGTACTGACACGTGAGGCGAGTTAGTCGGCATAACTCTCCCCTCGTTGTTTGGTGAAATATGTTCAATTTGTACAGATTGACTTTTATTTAAAGTAGCATCAATACAGTTAGTACATAAATTTCTATTGGGCTCCACTTTGGCTTTAGCACATATAGCACAGATATCTTCCTCTGAATCAGACATGTTTAACACACTAGCAAATAAACTAGCAACTTGAAAATACTTTTCAAGTAATTTACTATAATATGAAAACGTACTGTGCCTATAAGAAGCACAGAAAAAGTTATGACAGTTGAAAATTAATAAACTGAAAAGTTATAGCATCAAATCTTTGTAAAAAACACAATTTTAGCAAAGGATTGCTCCCATTAGCAAAGGATAACTAACCCAGATAGCAGAAAAAAAAATACAGAAATAAACGTTTTTTTATCACAGTCAACTACAATCTCACAGCTCTGCTGTGAGTGATTACCTCCCTCAAAACAAGTTTTGAAGACCCCTGAGTTCTGTAGAGATGAACCGGATCATGCAGGGAAGACAATAAACTTCTGACTGAATTTTTTGATGCGTAGCAAAAGCACCAAAAAAGGCCCCTCCCCCTCACACATAACAGTGAGAGAGATCAGTAAACTGTCATAAATTAAATAAAACGACTGCCAAGTGGAAAAAAATAGTGCCCAAAACATTTTTTCACCCAGTACCTCAGAAAATTAAACGATTTTACATGCCAGCAAAAAACGTTTAACATTAATAAATTGAGTGTTATTAAAAAGCCTGTTGCTAGTCCCTGCAAATTAGGCTAAAGTTTTATGCATACAGTATAATTCCAGTGAAGTGCCATTCCCCAGAATACTGAAGTGTAAAATATACATACATGACAGCCTGATACCAGTTGCTGCTACTGCATTTAAGGCTGAGTTTACATTATATCGGTATGGCAGAATTTTCTCATCAATTCCATTGTCAGAAAATAATAAGCTGCTACATACCTCTTTGCAGATTAATCTGCCCGCTGTCCCCTGATCTGAAGTTTACCTCTCTTCAGATGGCCGAGAAACAGCAATATGATCTTAACTACTCCGGCTAAAATCATAGAAAAACTCAGGTAGATTCTTCTTCAAATTCTACCAGAGAAGGAATAACACACTCCGGTGCTATTATAAAATAACAAACTTTTGATTGAAGGTATGAAACTAAGTATAATCACCACAGTCCTCTCACACATCCTATCTATTTGTTGGGTGCAAGAGAATGACTGGTAATGGCAGTTAGGGGAGGAGCTATGTAGCAGCTCTGCTGGGTGAATCCTCTTGCACTTCCTGTTGGGGAGGAGTTAGTATCCCATAAGTAATGGATGATCCGTGGACTGGATACACTTAACAAGAGAAATATATATATATATATATATATATATATATATATATATATATATATATATATATAGGTCTTTGGCAGTGCCCCCCTCACTTTTAACTGTATGTCCCCTATATGTGGTTTCTTAAGGTGCCACTAAACATACACCAACTTAGCGACAAGGATAGGAGGAATTATTTAGAGAAGCAACCGATAGGCCCATGGTATCTTTAAAGGAGTTTGAGAGAACTACAGCTGAGATGTGAGAAACAGTCAATGGAATAACTATAACCTTCACCTAGCTAAGCTTCATGGGCATATGGTGAGGAGAGAGACACTGCTGAAAACCCCATATAAAATCCTATTTTTGGAGTTGGCTCAAATGTCTCTGGGAAAAAAAAATAAGGGGCCTAAAGAGACTAAATTTGAACCTTTTGGCCTTAGCGCAAAATGCTAGGCTTGGCACATAGCCAATACTGTTCATCACCATGGGATCATCATCCTCACGTTGAAGCATGGTGGTGGTAGCATTATGATGGGATGCTTTCCATTGGCCGGGACTGGGAAATGGTCCAGACGTGAGGACAAGATGGATGGAGCCAAATACAGGCAATTCTAGAGGAAAACCCTTAACACACAAAGCTACACTGGAGTGTTCTAAAATTTTAAAAATTAAATGTCATAGAATGGCCCTCTTAAAGCCCCAACCTCAATTGAGACTATGGACCTGATTATCAAAAACTCACTGACGTGCAAGAAATCACAATTGTGAGCATTATACTGTAATGTATGTGTTTCTTCTTCTCATACAGAATACTGAGTAGTGAGATAAAATTTGCCTCTTAAATTTTTAGGGACTTTATAGTACTGACAAGACATGATATTAGATAATCTCACCTGACCACAGAGCCCTATGTGACACAACTTGAAAATTGCTCGTTACCAATAGTCTCCATTCAACCTGACAGAGCTTGAACAATTTTGATGGGAAAAAAAATGCAGGATCCAGACGTGGGAGGCTCATAGAGACTTACCCAAAGAAACTTACAGCTGTAACTGAAGCCAAAGGATGTTCTACAAAGTATTGATGGGGAGGGGGGTACTTATACAACCAAGAAATGTCTACTTTTGTTTTGGTTTTTTTTTAGTGTCAAGAAAAATACCTTTAAAGTGTTAGGTATGTTGTGTTAACCAAATGATACGTGCTCCGATAATATCTATTTTAATTTCAGGTTGCAAAACTACAAAATACGGAACGTCTAAGGAAGGTGAATACATATGCAATGCACTGAAAATCCGCTTTACCCGGTTTATCTCTCTCCTTGTCCTGGGTAAAACAAAGAGAATATGCAAAAGGAAACTGCCTTTAAAATATATTGATGTCCACACAGTGAGTTAAGTTGAGTTAACGTACCTCAGTCAAGAAGTTAATCTTGAATCCTGTTGTCCGGTTTGTTTTGGGCTGCCCGTCATTCAGATAGTTCCCCATGGCTAAGACAAACTGTAGAGACAAAGAAAGACCATGGTGGGATTCATATTTATGCACAAGGTCTGATCCTAGAATCCGTCATCTCCTTAACCCCTTAACGCCCGAGGACGTGCAGGGTACGTCCTCTAAAGGATGTCAGTTAACGACCAAGGACGTACCCTGCACGTCCTCGGTGTGGAAAGCAGCTGGAAGCGATCCTGCTCGCTTCCAGCTGCTTTCCGGTTATTGCAGCGATGCCTTGATATCGAGGCATCCTGCAATAACACTGTCTGGCCATCCGATGCAGAGAGAGCCACTCTGTGGCCCTCTCTGCACCGGACATCGATGGCCGGTATCGTTGGTGGGTGGGAGCCGACTTGGGAGGCGGGTGGGCGGCCATCGGTGAGTTGCGTAAGGTGGAGGGGGGCGGGATCGGAAGCGGAGCCGACGGGGGCGCGCACGGGCGCGCGCGCGTGCACGGGGGGGTGGCGGGCGGGCGCGTGCACGGGGCGGGAGCGGGTGGGAACCGCTACACTACAGAAAAGTAAAAAAGTAAAAGTAAAAAAAAATTTAAATAAACGTTTTTTTTCTAACCATCTAAGGGATCTGGAAGGGGTGGGGGGTTGGTCTTGGGGGGGGGGAAAGCTACACTACAGAAAAGGGACATTTTTTATTTAAAAAAAGCATTTTTTTTCACTAAACTGGGTACTGGCAGACAGCTGCCAGTACCCAAGATGGCGCACATTAAGTCAGAGGGGGAGGGTTAGAGAGCTGTTTAGTGGGGGATCAGTGAGGTTGGGGGCTAAGGGGGATCCCTACACAGAAGCATATGTAAATATGCTAACAAAAAATGCACAAAAAAGCCCAAATATACCTTTTATTTTAGTACTGGCAGAGTTTCTGCCAGTACTTAAGATGGCGGGGACATTTGTGGGGTAGGGGAGGGAAGAGAGATGTTTGGGAGGGATCAGGGGGTCTGATGTTTCAGGTGGGAGGCTGATCTTTACACTAAAGCTAAAATTAACCCTGCAAGCTCCCTACAAGCTACCTAATTAACCCCTTCACTGCTAGCCATAATACACGTGTGATGCGCAGCGCCATTTAGCAGCATTCTAATTACCAAAAAGCAAAGTCATGTATGTCTGCTATTTCTGAACAAAGGGGATCCCAGAGAAGCATTTACAACCATTTGTGCCATAATTGCACAAGCTGTTTGTAAATTATTTCAGTGAGAAACCTAAAATTGTGAAAAATTTTACGTTTTTTTTAATTTGATCGCATTTGGCGGTGAAATGGTGGCATGAAATATACCAAAATGGGCCTAGATCAATACTTGGGGTTGTCTACTACACTACACTAAAGCTAAAATTACCCCAAAAAGCTCCTTACATGCTCCCTAATTAACCCCTTCACTGCTGGGCATAATACACGTGTGGTGCGCAGTGGCATTTAGCGGCCTTCTAATTACCAAAAAGCAATGCCAAAGCCATATATGTCTGCTATTTCTGAACAAAGGGGATCCCAGAGAAGAATTTACAACCATTTATGCCATAATTGCACAAGCAGTTTGTAAATAATTTCAGTGAGAAACTGAAAGTTTGTGAAAAAATTTGTGAAAAAGTGAACAATTTTTTGTATTTGATCGCATTTGGCGGTGAAATGGTGGCATGAAATATACCAAAATGGGCCTAGATCAATAATTTGGGATGTCTTCTAAAAAAAAATATATACATGTCAATGGATATTCAGGGATTCCTGAAAGATATTAGTGTTCTAATGTAACTAGCGTTAATTTTGAAAAAAAATGGTTTGAAAATAGCAAAGTGCTACTTGTATTTATGGCCCTATAAGTTACAAAAAAAGCAAAGAAGATGTAAACATTGGGTATTTTTAAACTCAGGACAAAATTTAGAAACAATTTAGCATGGGTGTTTTTTGGTGGTTGTAGATATGTAACAGATTTTGGGGTTCAAAGTTAGAAAAAGTGTGTTTTTTTCCATTTTTCCTCATATTTTATAATTTTTTTATAGTAAATGATAAGATATGATGAAAATAATGGTATTTTTAGAAAGTCCATTTAATGGCGAGAAAAACGGTATATAATATGTGTGGGTACAGTAAATGAGTAAGAGGAAAATTTCAGCTAAACACAAACACCGCAGAAATGTAAAAATAGCCTTGGTCCCAAACGGACAGAAAATGGAAAAGTGCTCTGGTCACTAAGGGGTTAAAGGGACACTAAACCCAATTTTTTTTCTTTCATGATTAAGATAGAGCATGCAATTTTAAGCAACTTTCTAATTTACTCCTATTACCCTTTTTTCTTCGTTCTCTTGCTATCTTTATTTAAAAAAGCAGGAATCTAAGCTAAGGAGCCGGACCATTTTTGGTTCAGCACCCTGGATAGTGCTTGTTGTCTGGTGGCTACATTTAGCCACCAATCTGCAAGCACTACCCAGGCTCTGAACCAAAAATGGGCTGGTTTCTATGCTTACATTGTTGCTTTTTAAATAAAGATAGCAAGAGAACAAAGAAAAATTGATAATAGGAGTAAATTAGAAAGTTGATTAAAATTGCCTGCTTTATCTGAATCATGAAAGAAAGAAAAATTGGGTTTACTATCCCTTTAAAGAGACATTCTAATACAAAATCACAAGCTCTAAACAGTTAGCATAATATTGTTTCATATGGACTCTATCTTACTACAAACCTAACCCTATAAAGGGTTAAAAAGCATATGCTATAGTCCTGCTCAGAAGCCCCAAGCACTACAGCCGCAGCAAAAAGAAAACGGCCAGTGATTGGTGGCTGCATGTAATTCTTGCCCCTGATTGGCTCACCAGACGCAATCCTAATCAGGACTTTACTTATGAGTTAAACATATGGTTATATTTTTATAATAGTTGGGGATTACCTAGTTAAATATTGCAGGTTGTCACAAATCACTAGTGCTTACTGCAAAACAAGAAAACAGTGTACACCAAAGTGTGACAAGTAGCTGCAACACTGCAATCATTTGTTTAACAATATAATTTATTTCTACTGACTCCATAACAATATTAATAACGACTGAAAAGCAATCAGCATGTAGAGTGATGAACATATATAGGGGTCAATTTATTATATGTTGAGCGGATATGATTCGCTGTAGCGAATCATGTTCGCCCAAGACCACTAAATGCTGACAGCGTATACTGAAATCCTATTGGCTGTTCAAATCAGCCAATAGGATTTCAGTAGCTCTCATCCTATTGGCTGTTTTGAACAGCCAATAGGATTTTAGAAGCTCTCATCCTATTGGCTGATTTGAATTTGAAGAATCAAATCAGCCAATAGGAATGCAAGGTATGCCATTTTGAAACGGCTACCTTGCATTGAACTTCAGTGTACGGCGGGGACCGTATAAAGAGGACGCTCCGCGCAGGATGTCTTTGGCTTCCAGGATGTCTCAGTGCCGCCGGGATGAAGATAGAAGACGCCCCCGGGATGGATGAAGATGTTGCCGCCTGGATGAAGACTTCTCGCTGCCTGGATGGAGATGGATGCCCAGACTTCAGCAACCGTGAGCAGATATTCTGGGGTTAGTGTTAGATATGGGGTTTTTTTTTGGGGGGGGGTGGTTTTTTTCAGATTAGGGTTTGGGCTTTAAGGGCAATGAAAAATAGCTGAATGCCCTTTTAAGGGCAATGCCCATACAAATGCCCCTTTAGGGGCAATGGGTAGCTTAGGTTTTTTTTTAGAGTTAGGTTTTTTATTTTGGGGGGTTGGTTGGATGGTGGGTTTTACTGTTGGGGGGACTTTGTATTTTTTTTTACAGGTAAAAAAGCTGTTTAACTTAGGGAAATGCCCTACAAAAGGCCCTTTTAAGGGCTATTGCTAGTTTATTGCAGGCTGGGGGGGGTATTTTGGAGGGGCTTTTTTATTTTTATAGGACTATTAGATTAGGAGTAATAGTTTTTATTTTTTGATAATTTCGTTTATTATTTTTTGAAAGCTTAGTGTTTTTTATTTTTTGTAATTTAGTGTTTATAATTTTTTATAATTTTAGATTTTTCTCGTAGTGTTAGGTTTTTTTAAATTTGTAATTTAGATGTTTTAATTGGTAGTATTTTTTAGTGAGCTGAGCCACGCATTAAATTAATCCAGTCCTCTTGGCTTTTAACTTTTTGAATAATAAATACAGGAGGCCAGCCAGCAGTATCTTAGTAGAATCTTAGTAGCGCTGCACAGCTCTGATTAAAGGCGAGTTAGTGCGGCCACTGTAAGCCGCAAGCACTAATGATCATTACTTCCAGGAGACCTGCAGATGGTTGGCAGGGGTCAAATGGGCTACATCCGATTGCCCAATGGGTCAGTCAGATAATAGGAATTTTGACAGATAAAAAGAAAAAAATGTACTACTCATTTAAAATTCAGTGCTATTGATTAACCATATAAATGCCATATGCATCTTGGCATGATGGACATCCTTCTATATTCACTTCAGAACCTTAACATCTACACATGGCTTGTTTTTAATTTTAATATTTGATTCTAAGTCAAACTCGCCCTGTTGTGTTTGTTACTAACAGAACTGGCACTTTAAAACAGGATTGCTCATTTGCGACTTTTATAGGAACCTATTGTAATCCATTTCCATCCGCACCACTGCTAAACCATTGCTGTACTGTTGCTCACTGGACAGTAGGGAGATTTCCCAGAACTCGGTTGGTGGAAAATGAGAAGCTATCAAAAGTCTAATTATAAGAAATATGTATTTATTTAATTAATTAAACATGTTTTAAATATCAGGATGTATCAAAAGAGACTGTTAAAGGGGACATTTTTACCAAGAAAGGATGTTTTGGTCACTTTTTTTTCAAACTGTTCCCTGCTGTCAGAGGAGCTAACAATCGGCTAGATTACGAGTTTTGCGTTATGAGTGGCTCGGTACTAACTTGCAAGTTATTGTCACCGCTCACCTCCCTATAGCGCTGATATTACAGGTTTGCAAAAACCTGGCGTCAGCAGGCAAAATGTCAGCGTTGAGCAAAATTGAGCTCCATACCGCACTCAAATACCAGCGCTGCTTTGAGTTGGTTTTATGTACTCGTGCACGATTTCCCCATAGACATCAATGGGGAGAGCCGGCTAAAAAAAGCCTAACACCTGCAATAAAGGAGCGTAAAGCTCCGTAACGCAGCCCCATTGATTCCTATCGGGAAAGAAAAGTTATGTTTACACCTAACACCCTAACATAAACCCTGAGTCTAAACACCCCTAATCTTCTGCCCCCAACGTCGCCGCCACCTACATTACACTTATTAACCTCTAATCTGCTGCCCCCAACGTCGCCGCCACATACATTACGCTTATTAACCCCTAATCTACCGCCCCCCAATGTTGTCGCTACCTACACTTATTAACCCCTAAACCTAACCCTATGTCTAACCCTATCCCTAACACCCACAAACTTTAATATAATTAAAATAAATCTAAATAAAACTTACTATCATTAAATAAATAATTCCTATTTAAAACTAAATACATACCTGTAAAATAAACCCTAAGCTAGCTACAATATAACTATAGTTACATTGTAGCTATCTTAAGTTTTATTTTTATTTCACAGCTAAGTTTGTATTTATTTTAACTAGGTAGACTAGTTAGTAAATAGTTATTAACTATTTACTAGCTACCTAGTTAAAATAAATACACATTTACCTGTAAAATAAAACCTAACCTGTCTTACACTAACACCTAACCTTACACTACAATTAAATAAATTACATTAATTAAATAGAATTAACTAAATTACAAAAACCAAAGAAACACTAAATTACACAAAATAAAAAAGAAATGATCAAATATTTAAACTAATTACACCTAATCTAATAGCCCTATCAAAATAAAAAAGCCCCCCAAAATAAAAAAAAACCCTAGCCTAAACTAAACTGCCAATAGCCCTTAAAAGGGCCTTTTGCGGGGCATTGCCCCAAAGAAATCAGCTATTTTACCTGTAAAAAAATACAAACAACCCTCCCAACAGTAAAACCCACACAACCAAACCCCCCAAATAAAATCCTATCTAAAAAACCTAAGCTCCCCATTGCCCTGAAAAAGGCATTTGGATGGGCATTGCCCTTAAAAGGGCATTTAGCTCTTTTTCAGCCCAAACCCTAATCTAAAAATAAAACCCACCCAATAAACCCTTAAAAAACCTAACACTAACCCCCGAAGATCCACTTACAGTTTTTGAAGACCGGACATCCATCCTCAACAAAGCTGGGAGAATTCTTCATCCAAACTGCAAGAAGTCCTCAACGAAGCCGGGAGAAGTCTTCATCCAAGCGGCAAGAAGTGGTCCTCCAGACGGGCAGAAGTCTTCATCCAGACGGCATCTTCTATCTTCATCCTTCCGATGCGGAGCGGCTCCATCTTCAAGACATCCGGCATGGAGCATCCTCTTCTTCCGATGGCTACTGAAGAATGAAGGTTCCTTTAAGGGACGTCATCCAAGATGGCGTCCCTTGAATTCCGATTGGCTGATAGAATTCTATCAGCCAATCGGAATTAAAGTTGAAAAAATCCTATTGGCTGATGCAATCAGCCAATAGGATTGAGCTTCAATCCTATTGGCTGATCCAATCAGCCAATAGGATTGAGCTCGCATTCTATTGGCTGTTCCAATCAGTCAATAGAATGCGAGCTCAATCCTATTGGATCAGCCAATAGGATTGAAGCTCAATCCTATTGGCTGATTGCATCAGCCAATAGGATTTTTTCAACTTTTAGAAGATGCCGTCTGGATGAAGACGACCACTTCTTGCTGCTTGGATGAAGACTTCTCCCGGCTTCGTTGAGGACTTTTTGCTGCTTGGATGAAGACTTCTCCCGGTTTCGTTGAGGATGGATGTCCGGTCTTCAAAAACTGTAAGTGGATCTTCGGGAGTTAGTGTTAGGTTTTTTAAGGGTTTATTGGGTGGGTTTTATTTTTAGATTAGGGTTTGGGCTGAAAAAGAGCTAAATGCCCTTTTAAGGGCAATGCCCATCCAAATGCTTTTTCAGGGCAATGGGGAGCTTAGGTTTTTTAGATAGGATTTTATTTGGGGGGTTTGGTTGTGTGGGTGGTGCATTTTACTTTTGGGAGGGTTGTTTGTATTTTTTTTACTTGTAAAATAGCTGATTTCTTTCGGGGCAATGCCCCGCAAAAGGCCCTTTTAAGGGCTATTGGCAGTTTAGTTTAAGCTAGGGTTTTTTTTATTTTGGGGGCCTTTTTTATTTTGATAGGGCTATTAGATTATGTGTAATTAGTTTAAATATTTGATAATTTCTTTTTTATTTTGTGTAATTTAGTGTTTGTTATTTTTTGTAAGTTAGTTAATTGTATTTAATTAATGTAATTTATTTAATTGTAGTGTAAGGTTAGGTGTTAGTGTAAGACAGGTTAGGTTTTATTTTACAGGTAAATTTGCATTTATGTTAACTAGGTAGCTAGTAAATAGTTAATAACTATTTACTAACTAGTCTACCTAGTTAAAATAAATACAAACTTACCTGTAAAATAAAAATAAAACCTAAGATAGCTACAATGTAACTATTAGTTATATTGTAGCTATCTTAGGGTTTATTTTACAGGTTAGTATTTAGTTTTAAATAGGAATTATTTAGTTAAGGATAGTAATTTTTATTTAGATTTATTTTAATTATATTAAAGTTAAGGGTGTTAGGGTTAGACTTAGGGTTAGGTTTAGGGGTTAATAACTTTAGTATAGTGGCTGCGATTTTGGGGGCAGCAGATTAGGGGTTAATAACAGTAATGTAGGTTGCGGCGATGTTAGGGACAGCAGATTAGGGGTTAATAATATTTAACTAGTGTTTGCGATGCGGGAGTACAGCGGTTTATAGGTTAATATGTTTATTTAAGTGGCGGCGATGCGGGAGGGCCTCGGTTTAGGGGTTAATTGGTTGTTTATAAGTGTTAGTGTACTTTGTAACACTTTAGTTATGAGTTTTATGTTACAGCTTTGTAGCGTAAAACCCATAACTACTGACTTTCAGTTTACGGTACGGATCTTGATGGTTTAGGCTGTACTGCTCACTTTTTGGCCGGACAGGCAAACTCGTAATACCGGCGCTATGGAAGTCCCATTGAAAAAGGACTTTTTGAAAGCTGCGGTAGTTTTTTTGCGTTACAGCCAAAAAAGTGTGCAGTACAGATATACCTGCAAGACTCGTAATACTGTAGTGAAAAAGAGCCATAACGCTGCTTTTTCACTCATAACGCAAAACTCATAATCTAGCCGAATGTCCTGTACAAAGCACAGGTCCCCCCAGGGTGTTCGTTATATTTTAACACCAGTACAGAGGTGAGAGATGTAAGTGTTGAATGTGCTGATGTAAGTGTTGAATGTGCTTAGCTGAGCATCACATTTATTAAATTTGTCCACACCATAGCAGTGTTTTTTTCGCTAGTTAATTGTTATCTGCCTGTGCTTGTATTTGTGCCCTCAGCAGAATTTCAGTCCTCAGTGTAAATCACTCTGCAGGAATTCTTGGTTTCTAATCATTTAGAGACATTGGTCTGGAGAAGAGACAGCTGCAGGAGGCTGTGTCTGCTATTGGTACCGGCCATTCCTTCAAGGTTCTAATGAGCACAGCAAAGGCAAAAAACAGAGAGTAAAGATAGAGCGGCATCTGCACTGACTCATTAAGTAACTCATTGTTAAGTCAGGATTAAAGATTGACGATTAGAGGATTAATATAGTAAATGAGTTGACACTAACAACATTTGAATAGTCACAAAATGCAAATGAAGGAATAGCGATTAACCCATTTACTGCCAGAAACACATTGCAATGCAGCACGCTTCAGTCCTTTCTGACTTAGAGCGGTGCTGGCATAGTCATTTTTACACACACCAGGCAGTAGTAACAGAGAAGCAGCCACCAATAAGCAAGCGCTATCCAGGGTGCTGAACCAAAAATGGGCCGGTTTCTAAGCCTTACATTCCTGCTTTTCAAATCAAGATAGCAAAAGAATTAAAAAAATTATAATAGGAGTAAATTAGAAAGTTGCTTAAAATTGCCTGCTCTATCTGAATCATGAAAGAAAGATTTTGGGGTTGGTATCCCTTTAATAAGGGAACCACACCTTGCAGTTGGCATTGTGTAGTGTTTGCTAATTGATCAAATGAACTGTTTCACTGCTGGGCTGCTCACAAAACTGGCTTTAGAGAGAACACTGATCATAACACCACAGGCCAGTGGAATAACGGAGCATTAAATAGTGTTAGCCCATGCTAAAGATCAGTTCAGTAGTCTCAGGGCTTGCGCTCAGAAAAAAAAAAAATACTATGCAGCAGTTATATAAAATTGGTAAAATGGTGGCTCATTTACTCAGTGAATCCCTCTAATTAAACGCACTCTGAATGTTCACAACTGTCTGAGTCTGGCCACCATTATAACTTTATGTAACAGCAAGCTGCTGAGCTAGGTAATAGTGTGAATTTATTACCACTATACAGTGTCATAAAGTAAAATTAAATATGTATTTTTTTACCTCCTCTTTAAAAAAAAAAAAATACGTGTGTTGTGTACCATTTATTTTTGTTGTGTTCCAATAAGCGGAGTCATCTGAGGGGTGGGGTTTAATAAAGGGGTGTGGCCTAGCACCCCACCATCTTTAAAATACTTCAGCCGTCACTAAATCTAAAGAAGCATGTGTGTGTACAGAAGATGATACAATAAGAAGATCTGGTTTTCCCTGCAAGCTCAGCCCATATTAATGGGTTGTGGTTTCCAAGAACAAAATCAGCTATTTCATATACAAAAAATAAACTTAAAGAAGCACATTCTCATATATTATACTCTGCTGCTGGCATAACAAGTCATTGAAAAGGCATTAAGGGAAAAACAATTTCACAGTACACTGTTCCTTTAAGTTTCTTCACAGTGTTAATGACAGTGTGATGTTAATAATCTATCTGCCTGTGTGAGCCTGAAATAAAATATATCTTCCTTGCAGCACAGCAAGACTGAGTACTCAGTGATGGTATTTATCTTCCTAAAACAAAGGCACAGACTGAGCTGTCACCAACTACCAGCCCCCCACCCCCCGCCGCGCAGTGTGCGCACACACATAGCCTGAGACTGCTCTACATTATCTACAATATTGTAACATTGCTGACAGCCTCGCACAAGAGTCCCTATTGCCTGTCGGTTTGTATTACTTTATTCATTCAAAAAATATTTTACACTTTTTTATTTTTTATTTATATGAGTGATATGAATTTTAGAAACACAGGAAGTGTTTTTTCCCCACTGATCTCTATTCTACTCATTACATTCAGGCCTCTTACATAACGCAATGTAATGAACCATCTTGCTACTTTTATTACCCCTTAATTTACACTAAACGTAAAAGTGTGACCCGGATGCAGGGGCAAAATAATGGTTTTCTAGGTCTCCAGCAATTTTGGTTCTAGTCATTTTTTATCTTTGCGGCAGCAGTGATTGTGGGAAGTGGGTTAATAGACATAGAAATGCCCCTGTAAATCTGTCATTTGAGTCTACCCTCCCTGGTATTACACATCTCATGGCTCCCCCTTACCTAACTACACATTACATTCTAGTCTACTCACGCTGGTATTACACATCTCATGGCTCCCCCTTACCTAACTACACATTACATTCTAGTCTACCCTCCCTGGTATTACACATCTCATGGCTCCCCCTTACCTGACTACACATTACATTCTAGTCTACCCTTCCTGGTATTATACATCTCATGGCTCCCCCTTACCTGACTACACCTTACATTCTAGTCTACCCTCCTGGTATTATACATCTCATGGGCTCCCCTTACCTGACTACACATTACATTCTAGTCTACCCTCCCTGGTATTACACATCTCATGGCTCCCCCTTACCTGACTACACATTACATTCTAGTCTACCCTCCCTGGTATTATACATCTCATGGCTCCCCTTTACCTAACTACACATTACATTCTAGTCTACCCTCCCTGGTATTACACATCTCATGGCTCCCCCTTACCTGACTACACATTACATTCTAGTCTACCCACCCTGGTATTACACATCTCATGCCTCCCCCTTACCTGGTATTACACATCTCATGGCTCCCCTTACCTAACTACACATTACATTCTAGTCTACCCTCCCATGTATTACACATCTCATGCCTCCCCCTTACCTGACTACACATTACATTCTAGTCTACCCTCCCATGTATTACACATCTCATGCCTCCCCCTTACCTAACTACACATTACATTCTAGTCTACCCTCCCATGTATTACACATCTCATGGCTCCCCTTTACCTAACTACACATTACATTCTAGTCTACCCTCCCATGTATTACACATCTCATGGCTCCCCTTTACCTGACTACACATTACATTCTAATCTACCCTCCCTGGTATTACCCATCTTATGGCTCCCCTTTACCTAACTACACATTACATTCTAGTCTACCCTCCCTGGTATTACACAACTCATGGCTCCCCTTTACCTAACTACACATTACATTCTAGTCTACCCACCCTGGTATTACCCATCTTATGGCTCCCCTTTACCTAACTACACATTACATTCTAGTCTACCCTCACTGGTATTATACATCTCATGCCTCCCCCTTACCTGGCTACACATTACATTCTAGTCTACCCTCCCTGGTATTACACAACTCATGGCTCCCCTTTACCTAACTACACATTACATTCTAGTCTACCCACCCTGGTATTACCCATCT
This sequence comes from Bombina bombina, assembly GCF_027579735.1. Classification (NCBI taxonomy): domain Eukaryota; kingdom Metazoa; phylum Chordata; class Amphibia; order Anura; family Bombinatoridae; genus Bombina; species Bombina bombina. The sequence continues at coordinate 57,257,532 of NC_069509.1, forward strand.
TATGCCTCCCCCTTTACCTAACTACACATTACATTCTAGTCTACCCTCCCTGGTATTACACAACTCATGGCTCCCCTTTACCTAACTACACATTACATTCTAGTCTACCCTCCCTGGTATTACCCATCTTATGGCTCCCCTTTACCTGACTACACATTACATTCTAGTCTACCCTCACTGGTATTATACATCTCATGCCTCCCCCTTACCTGGCTACACATTACATTCTAGTCTACCCTCCCTGGTATTACACATCTCATGGCTCCCCTTTACCTAACTACACATTACATTCTAGTCTACCCTCCCTGGTATTACACATCTCATGGCTCCCCTTTACCTAACTACACATTACATTCTAGTCTACCCTCCCATGTATTACACATCTCATGCCTCCCCCTTACCTGACTACACATTACATTCTAGTCTACCCTCCCTGGTATTACACATCTCATGCCTCCCCCTTACCTGGTTACACATTACATTCTAGTCTACCCTCCCTGGTATTACACATCTCATGGCTCCCCCTTACCTGACTACACATTACATTCTAGTCTACCCTCCCTGGTATTACACATCTCATGACTCCCCTTTACCTAACTACACATTACATTCTAGTCTACCCTCCCTGGTATTACACATCTCATGGCTCCCCCTTACCTAACTACACATTACATTCTAGTCTACCCTCCCTGGTATTACACATCTCATGGCTCCCATTTACTTGACTACACATTGCTAAACTTCAATAATAACTCAGCAAAGATAAATAAGACCAGAGAGAAATAACTAAGAGGCTAAAGACAATGAAGCTAAATCATAACCAAAGCTAAATCATAAGCCACAGTGCCCTCTTTGGTGGGAGTACTGCACTGCATCCAATATTAACTAAATACTAGGCATGTGTATTCAGTCAATTCGGTCACAAACGAATGGGGAAGATGGTGGTGCTTTTGGCATTCGGCTATTTTTGGAGCAGGATTTCATCTTGTGAAAGTGCCACACGTTAAGATCTGGATTTGCACCTATATCTTAGTGTGTTGCTATTTCACAAGAATAAATCCAACTCCGAAAAGAGCTGAATGCTGTTATTGGCTGCCATCTTTCCTATTCATATGCAAAAGAATTGACCAAATGCACATGCCTACTACATATAGACTAAATAGAACAAGGGACACACATAAAATGCAAGGACAGGAAGCCAAAAAAACAGGACTTTCTCCAACATTGGTGTGTCCGGTCCACGGCGTCATCCTTACTTGTGGGATATTCTCTTCCCCAACAGGAAATGGCAAAGAGTCCCAGCAAAGCTGGTCACATGATCCCTCCTAGGCTCCGCCCACCCCAGTCATTCTCTTTGCCGTTGCACAGGCAACATCTCCACGGAGATGGTTAAGAGTTTTTTGGTGTTTAAATGTAGTTTTATTCTTCTATCAAGTGTTTGTTATTTTAAAATAGTGCTGGTATGTACTATTTACTCTGAAACAGAAAAGGATGAAGATTTCTGTTTGTAAGAGGAAGATGATTTTAGCAGACAGTAACTAAAATCGATTGCTGTTTCCACACAGGACTGTTGAGATGAAGTAACTTCAGTTGGGGGAAACAGTTAGCAGTCTTTTCTGCTTAAGGTATGACTAGCCATATTTCTAACAAGACCATGTAATGCTGGAAGGCTGTCATTTCCCCTCATGGGGACCGGTAAGCCATTTTCTTAGTTAAACATAAAAGAATAAAGGGCTTCAAAAAGGGCTTAAAAACTGGTAGACATTTTTCTGGGCTAAAACGATTGCTTTACTAGGCATATTATGCAGATTCTAACTAATTATTGGTATTATAATCTTGGGGAACGTTTAGAAAAACGGCAGGCACTGTGTTGGACACCTTTTTCAGATGGGGGCCTTTCTAGTTATAGACAGAGCCTCATTTTCGCGCCATTAATGCGCAGTTGTTTTTGGAGAGCAAGGCATGCAGATGCATGTGTCAGGAGCTAAAAATCACTGAAAAAGCTTATAGAAGGCGTCATTTGGTATCGTATTCCCCTCTGGGCTTGGTTGGGTCTCAGCAAAGCATATAGCTGGGACTGTATAGGGGTTAAATGTAAAAACGGCTCCGGTTTCGTTAATTTAAGGGTTAAAGCTCTGAAATTTGGTGTGCAATACTTTTAATGCTTTAAGACACTGTGGTGAAATTTTGGACAATTCCTTCATACTTTTTCACATATTCAGTAATAAAGTGTTTTCAGTTTGAAATTTAAAGTGACAGTAACGGTTTTATTTTAAAACGTTTTTTGTGCTTTGTTGACAAGTTTAAGCCTGTTTAACATGTCTGTACCATCAGATAAGCTATGTTCTATATGTATGAAAGCCAATGTGTCTCCCCATTTAAATTTATGTGATAATTGTGCCATAGTGTCCAAACAAAGTAAGGACAGTAATGCCACAGATAATGATATTGCCCAAGATGATTCCTCAAATGAGGGGAGTAAACATGATACTACATCATCCCCTACTGTGTCTACACCAGTTATGCCCACACAGGAGGCCCCTAGTACATCTAGTGTGCCAATACTTATTACCATGCAACAATTAACGGCTGTAATGGATAACTCCATAGCAAATTGTTACAGAAGCATTAGTTATTTTGTTGTGAAGAGCTTATTTCCCAGCAGCAATGCCTGAACCAGCCAAGCCAGCGCCTAAGAAGGGCTCCAAGAAAACCGTAACAAGTATCATTTCATAAAGAGTTAACTTTTTTTCAGCTTTTAGAAACTATTGTCTAATCACCTCTGGAGCCAGACTGCTAATTGATAAGATGAACTTGTAAACTTGTTATCTTAAGTACTGTAATCCTATTGTGGCCTGTCAAAGGACAGTGCTCTCTATCTAAATGTGTGATGGGGGATTTTGTGCTTCCCCCCCCCCTCTCCCCCTGGGAGTGCCCTGTGTGCATGTAACCTTAATAAAAAGCAGGCTGGGCATCCCAGTCCTGAGTTCTTGTTTGACCCTCAATCGCAGCGTTGACTCGTTTTTGTGGGCAGAAGAGTATCCTAGCTGTACTACAGCTAAGGGAGATTATTCTATATTTGCGAGACTCATATAGAATACTATGGAAAGCAGCTTCTCCCCTCTTTAGCAATAGGGATCCAGGCTACTAAGCGGTCCATCTCTCAGCGAGACTAAGGGTAACCGTAACATTTGGCGGCAGCGGCGGGATTTTCCTGGATTTCCTAGGAGAGGTACAGAACGGATGGAAAAATTGAAGCGTACAACCCTAAAGGATTTACTTGAAAGCAGAGGGGGGTACGCCAGCAACCGGCCGAGGAGAGAGCTGATCGCAGAATTGACCGAACTGGATCAGAGCTTCACAATGGCGGAAACACCGACCACGATTAGTGACGAAAAAACCAGGATTGTTCGGGAAAGGCTCTCATTATACGGGCCGAACCCCTCCATGGAATTGGTACAGCAGTTGATGGCGGAGGCGGACGAGGATATACGAGAGACTCGAGCCCACGAACTCAACCTAGCGAACGCACACCGCAATGCTGAAGCCCCGCAGGTAATCATCCCTGTCGAAAATGCTGGGAGGGCCAAGATACCCTATGCGGCATTTCGACCCTTCCTAGAGAGCGAGACAGGGATTGATGAATATTTGGCGGACTTCGAAAGGCAATGTGCCCTGCACCAGATTCCCAACAGAGAGTGGCCCACGATATTGTCTGGGAAACTATCCGGGCGAGCCCTGGAAGCCTTTCGTACTCTGGGTGCTGAGGAAGTGACACAGTATGAGCTAGTTAAGGAGACACTGTTGCGACGGTACGCTGTAACTCCGGACACGTATCGCCGACAGTTTCGGGGCACGGAAAAGAAGCCTAACGATACCCATATGGAATGGGCGCACCGAATGCGGAGAGCGGCAAATCACTGGCTGAGCGGAAGTAAAGCGGTGACTGGTGAGGAAATTTTACAATTGTTTCTCTTAGAACATTTTTATAATGGCATGGAACAGCAAGGGAAGGAATGGCTGCGAGACAGGCGGCCTTCTACCTTAGAAGAAGCAGCCAAATTGGCCGATGAACATTATGACTCCCGTCTTCACGAACCCATGAACTACCGAGCTCCAGCACGGGTCGAACCCAGAGAGGTTTACCGTGCACCCCCTCGTGCTGAATTCCGAGCCCCGTTGCCCACAGGGCCCGTCCGACACTCAGGACCACACAATAACAGCTCTGAGCGTCCCAGACCGACTTGCCACCGATGCAAGCAACCAGGGCATTTCATGGCTAGCTGCCCCCTTAATACGCACCAGACACCCAGGAATTACAATTACCCCTCTGGGTCCTATCGTCCGGCCCGGGCCCTCTGTGTTAACCAAGAGGCCCCTATGGAGGGATATGTGGGGCCGCTTCACGAGGTGGACCCTGTATATGCTGCCTCAGATAACCGCCAGCACCATCGGCAGAAGGTATGGCTCGAGGGGCGATCTACAGAGGGATTGAGAGACACAGGGGCTACTATCACGCTGGTACAGAGTCATTTGGTGCCAGAGCACAAGCGATCCGGACAGACTGTGGCCGTTAGAGTGGCGGGGGGGGATGTGTACAAAATTCCAACAGCTCAAGTGCATCTTGATTGGGGAGCGGGAAAGGGGGCTGTGAACGTGGGCATAATGGATAATTTACCTGCCGAAGTACTACTGGGCAACGATTTGGGCCCCATGACTTCTGCCTATGCTCCAGTATGCAACAACGAGGCGGACCCAGTGACTACACGGGCCCAAGCCCGGATGGAGCGAGAGCTCTCACCAGTGCGGGAGACACAGGTAAGACCTACCCCGACCTTGCCTGACATGTTAGGCCCCATACCCTGGGACACCCCAGATGCTTTCGAGACAGAGTCTAAGACTGACCCGACTTTACAAAAGTACCGGGAACGAGCAGAGACCGGAGGGGGCGGGGCAGATAACGAAACATTCTTATGGGAAAAAGGGAAAATATACCGCTGGACAGAGAAAAGGGGACAGCGTAGGCGACAGCTGGTAGTGCCCCACAAATACCGTCAAGAAATCCTCAAGATAGGCCACGACATCCCCTTAGCAGGCCACCTAGCCGTAACCCGTACCCTACACCGCATTACTCACACGTTCTTTTGGCCAGGGGTGCACGCTGACGTTAGAACTTACTGTAACACCTGCGATGTGTGTCAACGAGTAGGAAGGCGAGGCGATCACCCTAAAGCCCATCTAGTAAATATGCCCATTGTAGAGGAACCCTTCAGCCGGGTTGCTATTGACCTAGTGGGACCACTGGCTACCCCTAGTCCCTCCGGTAAGCGCTACATTCTTACCGTAGTGGACTACGCTACCAGGTACCCAGAGGCTGTCGCCCTATCCAACATACAAGCGGATACGGTAGCAAATGCACTAGTACAGGTGTTCTCCCGGGTAGGATTTCCAAAAGAAATCCTATCCGACCGAGGCACCCAATTTACGGCTGAATTGACCCAACAACTCTGGCAGGTTTGCAAAATTAAGTCCCTCCTGAGCTCCCCATACCACCCCCAGACGAACGGGCTGTGTGAGAGGTTCAATGGGACCCTCAAGCAAATGCTCAAGACGTTCACTCAGGAATACCGAGACTGGGAACGCTTCCTGCCGCACCTCCTATTTGCTTATCGGGAGGTGCCCCAGGAAACGACAGGGTTCTCTCCCTTCGAGTTGCTCTACGGAAGAAAGGTACGGGGACCCCTAAACCTGATCCGGGAGCACTGGGAGGGAGAGATGGAGGCTGACGGTGTCCCCATTGTGCCATACGTGCTGGAACTCAGGGACCGAATGGAGCAATTAGCCAAATCCGTGCGGGCTAATCTCCAGTTGGCCCAGAGAAGACAGAAAGTATGGTACGATCGGGGGGCCCGAAAGAGAATCTTCACCATAGGACAAAAGGTGTTAGTACTTAAGCCGGTGAAGACAGACAAATTGCAGGCGTCCTGGCAGGGTCCCTACCAGATCGTAGAGAAAAGGGGAGACACCACTTATGTGATAGCTAGCTGCCATGACAACAATCTTAGAAAGACATTCCATGTAAACATGCTCAAGGAATATTTTGAGCGACCAGAGAACGTGACGGCCGTATGTTGTTCCCCTCAGGAAGACCCCGACAGTCTACCCATTCCAGACCTATTAGAAAAGAGTCTCCCCACAGGTATAGTGGCTCAGGTTCAGATAGGAGACCGACTTAGCCCCACTGAAAGGGAGCAGCTCAGCCAACTCCTCCAGTCCAAACACCTCACCTTCTCCCCGAAGCCAGGGTACACTACTTTAACCACCCACCAGGTAGATACTCCGGGACAAGCTCCCTTGCGCCAGGCTCCGTACCGAATCCCTGAAGCAGTTAGGACAGGAATGAAGAAGGAGATCGATGAGATGCTCCAGCTCAGGGTAATTGAGCCCTCCGATAGTCCCTGGGCCTCCCCAGTTGTCTTGGTGCCCAAGAAAGATGGGACCACCCGGTTCTGCGTAGACTATCGGAGGCTCAATGAAAAAACCGTGACGGACGCTTACCCTATGCCCAGGGTAGACGAGCTACTCGATCGTATAGCCAGGGGAAATTACCTGACCACTATTGACCTCTGCAAAGGTTACTGGCAGATTCCCCTGGCCCCGGAGGCTATCCCCAAGTCGGCATTCGTCACCCCATTCGGCTTATATCAGTTTAGGGTAATGCCGTTTGGGATGAAGAATGCCCCAGCTACATTCCAGCGCTTGGTGGATAGGCTCCTGGATGGCTTCCAGAGTTTTGCTTGCGCCTACCTGGACGACATAGCGATCCACAGTGAGTCCTGGGAGGACCACTTAGCTCATGTAGGAATGGTTCTGGATCAGATCCGGGCTGCTGGCCTGACTCTGAAGCCAGAAAAATGCCACTTTGGGATGGCCGAGGTACAGTACCTGGGTCACCGGGTGGGGTGTGGAAAGCAGCGACCAGAGCCGGCCAAGATAGAAGCTGTCGCCAATTGGCCCACCCCCATCACTAAGACTCAGGTCCTAGCCTTCCTGGGCACGGCAGGGTACTATAGACGGTTCGTACCAAACTACAGCACACTTGCCAAACCCCTGACTGACATGACCAAGAAGAACTTACCTCGACAGGTCCTGTGGTCTCCCCACTGTGAAACGGCTTTCCAGGCTCTCAAAAATGCTCTAATTAACGCTCCTGTCTTGGCGGCCCCAGCCCTTAACAAACGTTTTATCGTCCATACAGATGCTTCCATGTTCGGGCTGGGAGCCGTCCTCAGCCAAGTAGGCGAAGATGGAGGGGAGCATCCAGTTGCCTACATCAGCCGGAAGCTCCTGCCCCGCGAAGTCAGCTATGCAGCGGTCGAAAAGGAGTGTTTGGCTTTGGTGTGGGCATTAAAGAAATTGACTCCCTATTTATATGGTCAGGAGTTCACCCTGGTCACCGACCATAACCCGTTGGTGTGGCTGAACCGGGTCTCTGGAGATAACGGCAGGCTATTACGTTGGAGCTTATCGTTGCAACCCTTCAATTTCACCATTACTTACAGACCTGGGAAACAGAATGGCAACGCCGACGGGTTGTCCAGACAAACCGACCTCAGCCCCGCATAACCAGCGGTCTGGACAGCCTTAGTCTGCCCCGAAAAGGGGTCAGACCGTGTCTGCCAGAGTGTTCCACAGAAAGGGAGCACTGTTACAGAAGCATTAGTTATTTTGTTGTGAAGAGCTTATTTCCCAGCAGCAATGCCTGAACCAGCCAAGCCAGCGCCTAAGAAGGGCTCCAAGAAAACCGTAACAAGTATCATTTCATAAAGAGTTAACTTTTTTTCAGCTTTTAGAAACTATTGTCTAATCACCTCTGGAGCCAGACTGCTAATTGATAAGATGAACTTGTAAACTTGTTATCTTAAGTACTGTAATCCTATTGTGGCCTGTCAAAGGACAGTGCTCTCTATCTAAATGTGTGATGGGGGATTTTGTGCTCCCCCCCCCCCTCTCCCCCTGGGAGTGCCCTGTGTGCATGTAACCTTAATAAAAAGCAGGCTGGGCATCCCAGTCCTGAGTTCTTGTTTGACCCTCAATCGCAGCGTTGACTCGTTTTTGTGGGCAGAAGGGTATCCTAGCTGTACTACAGCTAAGGGAGATTATTCTATATTTGCGAGACTCATATAGAATACTATGGAAAGCAGCTTCTCCCCTCTTTAGCAATAGGGATCCAGGCTACTAAGCGGTCCATCTCTCAGCGAGACTAAGGGTAACCGTAACACAAATCTTTTATCCAAAATGCCTACTTATCAGAGAAAGCGCGATTGCTCTGTTTTAAACACTGAAGAGCAAGAGAACGCTGATGATAACTGTTCTGACATACCCTCACACCAATCTCAAGGGGCCATGAGGGAGGTTTTGTCTGATGGAGAAATTTCAGATTCAGGAAAAATTTCTCATCAAGCTGAACCTGATGTTGTGACATTTAAATTTAAATTAGAACATCTCTGCGCACTGCTTAAGGAGGTGTTATCTACTCTGGATGATTGTGACAATTTGGTCATTCCAGAGAAATTATGTAAGATGGACAAGTTCCTAGAGGTTCCGGTGCCCCCCGACGCTTTTCCTATACCCAAGCGGGTGGCGGACATAGTAAATAAAGAGTAGGAAAGGCCCAGCATACCTTTTGTTCCCCCCCCCCTATATTTAAGAAATTATTTCCTATAGTCGACCCCAGAAAGGACTTATGGCAGACAGTCCCCAAGGTCGAGGGGGCGGTTTCTACTCTAAACAAACGCACTACTATTCCTATCGAAGATAGTTGTGCTTTCAAAGATCCTATGGATAAGAAATTAGAGGGTTTGCTTAAAAAGATTTTTGTACAGCAAGGTTACCTTCTACAACCAATTTCATGCATTGTTCCTGTCACTACGGCAGCGTGTTTCTGGCTCGAGGAACTAGAAAAATCGCTCAGTAAAGAATCTTCGTATGAGGAGGTTATGGACAGAGTTCAAGCACTTAAATTGGCTAACTCTTTTGTTTTAGATGCCGCTTTGCAATTAGCTAGATTAGCGGCGAAAAATTCAGGGTTTGCTATCGTGGCGCGCAGAGCGCTTTGGCTAAAGTCTTGGTCAGCGGATGTGTCTTCCAAGACAAAATTGCTTAACATTCCTTTCAAAGGTAAAACATTATTTGGACCTGATTTGAAAGAGATTATTTCAGACATCACTGGGGGAAAGGGCCACGCCCTCCCACAGGATAGGTCTTTCAAGGCTAAAAATAAGCCTAATTTTCGTCCCTTTCGCAGAAACGGACCAGTCTCTAATTCTGTATCCTCTAAGCAAGAGGGTAATACTTCACAACCCAAACCAGCCTGGAAACCAATGCAAGGCTGGAACAAGGGTAAGCAGGCCAAGATGCCTACCACTGCTACCAAAACAGCATGAAGGGATAGCCCCCGATCCGGGACCGGATCTAGTGGGGGGCAGACTTTCTCTCTTTGCTCAGGCTTGGGCAAGAGATGTTCAGGATCCTTGGGCGCTAGAAATAGTTTCTCAAGGTTATCTCCTGGAATTCAAGGAACTACCCCCAAGGGGAAGGTTCCACAGTTCTCAATTATCTTCAAACCAAATAAAGAGACAGGCATTCTTACATTGTGTAGAAGACCTGTTAAAGATGGGAGTGATACATCCAGTTCCAATAAGAGAACAAGGAATGGGATTTTATTCCAATCTGTTCATAGTTCCCAAAAAAGAGGGAACATTCAGACCAATTTTGGATCTAAAGATCCTAAACAAATTTCTCAGGGACCATCGTTCAAAATGGAAACTATTTGAACGATCCTACCTACTATCCAGGAAAATCAATTTATGACTACCGTGGATTTAAAGGATGCGTACCTACATATTCCTATCCACAAGGAACATCATCAGTTCCTAAGGTTCGCTTTTCTGGACAAGCATTACCAGTTTGTGGCACTTCCATTCGGATTAGCCACTGCTCCAAGGATTTTCACAAAGGTACTAGGGTCCCTTCTAGCAGTTCTAAGACCAAGGGGCATTGCAGTAGTACCTTACTTGGACGACATCCTGATTCAAGCGTCGTCCCTGTCAAAAGCAAAGGCTCATACGGACATCGTCCTAGCCTTTCTCAGATCTCACGGATGGAAGGTGAACAAAGAAAAAAGTTCTCTGTCCCCGTCAACAAGAGTTCCCTTCTTGGGAACAATAATAGATTCCTTAGAAATGAGGATTTTTCTGACAGAGGTCAGAAAATCAAAACTTCTAAGCTCTTGTCAAGTACTTCATTCTGTTCCTCGTCCTTCCATAGCGCAGTGCATGGAAGTAATAGGATTGATGGTTGCGACAATGGACATAGTTCCTTTTGCACGAATTCATCTAAGACCATTACAATTGTGCATGCTCAGACAGTGGAATGGGGATTATACAGACTTGTCTCCGACGATTCAAGTAGATCAAAAGACCAGAGATTCACTCCGTTGGTGGCTGACCCTGGACAATCTGTCAAAGGGAATGAGCTTCCGCAGACCAGAGTGGGTCATTGTCACGACCGACGCCAGCCTAGTGGGCTGGGGCGCGGTCTGGGAATCCCTGAAAGCTCAGGGTCTATGGTCTCGGGAAGAGTCTCTTCTCCCGATAAACATTCTGGAACTGAGAGCGATATTCAATGCTCTCAGAGCTTGGCCTCAACTAGCAAAGGCCAAATTCATAAGGTTTCAGTCAGACAACATGACGACCGTTGCATATATCAATCATCAGGGGGGAACAAGGAGTTCCCTGGCGATGAAAGAAGTGACCAAGATAATTCAATGGGCGGAGGATCACTCCTGCCACTTGTCTGCGATCCACATCCCAGGAGTGGAAAATTGGGAAGCGGATTTTCTGAGTCGTCAGACATTCCATCCGGGGGAGTGGGAACTCCATCCGGAAATCTTTGCCCAAATAACTCAATTATGGGGCATTCCAGACATGGATCTGATGGCGTCTCGTCAGAACTTCAAGGTTCCTTGCTACGGGTCCAGATCCAGGGATCCCAAGGCGACTCTAGTAGATGCACTAGTAGCACCTTGGACCTTCAACCTAGCTTATGTATTCCCACCGTTTCCTCTCATCCCCAGGCTGGTAGCCAGGATCAATCAGGAGAGGGCCTCGGTGATCTTGATAGCTCCTGCGTGGCCACGCAGGACTTGGTATGCAGACCTGGTGAATATGTCATCGGCTCCACCATGGAAGCTACCTTTGAGACAGGACCTTCTTGTTCAGGGTCCATTCGAACATCCGAATCTGGTTTCCCTCCAACTGACGGCTTGGAGATTGAACGCTTGATTTTATCAAAGCGTGGGTTTTCAGATTCTGTAGTAGATACTCTGATTCAGGCTAGAAAGCCTGTAACTAGAAAAATTTACCATAAAATATGGAAAAAATATATCTGTTGGTGTGAATCTAAAGGATTCCCATGGAACAAGATAAAAATTCCTAAGATTCTATCCTTTCTACAAGAAGGTTTGGAGAAAGGATTATCTGCAAGTTCTCTGAAGGGACAGATCTCTGCTTTATCTGTTTTACTTCACAAAAGACTGGCAGCTGTGCCAGATGTTCAAGCATTTGTTCAGGCTCTGGTTAGGATCAAGCCTGTTTACAGACCTTTGACTCCTCCCTGGAGTCTAAATCTAGTTCTTTCAGTTCTTCAAGGGGTTCCGTTTGAACCCTTACATTCCGTAGATATTAAGTTATTATCTTGGAAAGTTTTGTTTTTGGTTGCAATTTCTTCTGCTAGAAGAGTTTCAGAGTTATCTGCTCTGCAGTGTTCTCCGCCCTATCTGGTGTTCCATGCAGATAAGGTGGTTTTGCGTACTAAGCCTGGTTTTCTTCCGAAAGTTGTTTCCAACAAAAATATTAACCAGGAGATAGTTGTACCTTCTTTGTGTCCGAATCCAGTTTCAAAGAAGGAACGTTTGTTACACAATTTGGACGTAGTCCGTGCTCTAAAATTCTATTTAGAGGCTACTAAAGATTTCAGACAAACATCTTCCTTGTTTGTTGTTTATTCTGGTAAAAGGAGAGGTCAAAAAGCGACTTCTACCTCTCTTTCCTTTTGGCTTAAAAGCATTATCCGATTGGCTTATGAGACTGCCGGACGGCAGCCTCCTGAAAGAATCACAGCTCACTCCACTAGGGCTGTGGCTTCCACATGGGCCTTCAAGAACGAGGCTTCTGTTGACCAGATATGTAAGGCAGCGACTTGGTCTTCACTGCACACTTTTGCCAAATTTTACAAATTTGATACTTTTGCTTCTTCGGAGGCTATTTTTGGGAGAAAGGTTTTGCAAGCCGTGGTGCCTTCCATTTAGGTGACCTGATTTGCTCCCTCCCTTCATCCGTGTCCTAAAGCTTTGGTATTGGTTCCCACAAGTAAGGATGAAGCCGTGGACCGGACACACCAATGTTGGAGAAAACAGAATTTATGCTTACCTGATAAATTACTTTCTCCAACGGTGTGTCCGGTCCACGGCCCGCCCTGGTTTTTTAATCAGGTCTGATGAATTATTTTCTCTAACTACAGTCACCATGGTATCATATGGTTTCTCCTATATATATTTCCTCCTGTCCGTCGGTCGAATGACTGGGGTGGGCGGAGCCTAGGAGGGATCATGTGACCAGCTTTGCTGGGACTCTTTGACATTTCCTGTTGGGGAAGAGAATATCCCACAAGTAAGGATGACGCCGTGGACCGGACACACCGTTGGAGAAAGTAATTTATCAGGTAAGCATAAATTCTGTTTTCCTGGGAAAAACAGAACAGTTGGTCCCAAGTAGGTGATGTGGCCCTGCAGTGAAAAACTTAACAGGCGGTGGGCCACTTTTACCTGCGGGCCCCCCATCATTTTCAGAACCAGAATTTCCATCTCTTCGCGTATGTAGTAATAGGTCACAAATGTTCTTTTTCTTAACGCAAGTTTTCTAAACTCCAGAGCATATATTTTCTTGCAAACAACAGATAAAGAAAACAAATTGTTTAAGACAGATGAGGGAAAATGTTTTAATCCAGTGTCCTTTTCATATTTTTAGATGTTAATTGACTATTTTATTATTCTTAATATAATTTATTTCATAGCGCCACAAAATTCCGTAGCACTGGGTACAAAGGTAGGGGGTAAACAATGACAAAGATTTGTGGTAAGATACAAATACATAACAGATATCCATTTAAGTATAGAGCGCAATAAGCCTTCTCTGGTTATTCTGTTTTACCATGGACTTGTAATACCAGATTGTGTGCTATTCCTAGCGTGGTCCAGAAATATTGATAGCGCATCCTATGCTATCAATAGTGCTCCATTGTAATATAGGAATTATTCAATATTGTTTACAAACTTGCGCTGTTTTATTAACTCATATAATGTTTCCACACATACATCCTATGATTAAGAGGAAATGGGAACCTTCAAGTCAAAAAGAGCTTAGAGGACAGAGTTTAAAGGTAATTTCCCTGATGGTCATTTAGAGCCATTACTACTTTCTTGCATGCAGGTTGGCCAATCAGATTTTGACGTATCTCACCTCTAGTATCTTGGCGAGTTTCTTGCTATTCCTAAGCTCAGAAGAAGCCTTAAAGATACAGTCACAGCTGGCTCTGATCTCGTCTGTCTTTTCCTGAAGTGTGCTCTTAAACAAGAGACTTCTGAGTCGGATCTTGTATTCTGGGACAGACAGCATCTGGTGGCCAACAAGGAACATGTTAAATGAGATGAATTATATGATTTTCGTCTATGAACCACCTAAAAACTTACTGCGTGAGGGCATGAATCTTACTTAAAGGGACATGAAACCCCAAAATTTTCTTTCATGATTCAGATTAGGAACGCAATTTTAAAAAAGTTTCCAATTTACTTCTGTTATCGAATTTGCTTTGTTTTCCTGTTATTTTTTATTGGAGAGATATATAGATAGGTAGTGTGCACATGTCTAGAGCACTGCATTACAGGAAATAGCACTGCCATTTAGTGCTCTTGCTTATGTATAACATTGTTGCAAAACTGCTACCATACAGTGCTGCAGACACGTGCACACTCCTGAACTTACATAACTGCTTTCCAACAAAGGATAACAAGAAAATGAAGAAAATCTGATAATACATATAAATAAAAAGTTGTTTAAAATTGTATGCTCTATCTGACTCACGAAAGAAAAAAATAGTTTTTTTGTTCATTTAAGGTACAGTAAACAGCTTTAAAATGTAATATACAAATTGAATTCCAAAAAAGTTGGGACAGTAAGGAAAATGCAATAAAACTAACAGAGTCATTTAAAAACTCAATTCACCCTGTACTATTTTGAAAACACAACATTAACACATTATTTGATGTTTTACTTTGTAAATGTAATGTTTTTTTTTAAACTATACACTCATTTCAAATCTGATGACTGCAACACGTTCCAAAAAAGTTGGGACAGGGGCAATTTAAGACTAATAGCGATGTGACAAGTTGAAATAAGAAGGTGGTTTGAAACAGGTGAGGCATTCGTGTAATCATAAGGAGCCTCCAAAAAAATAATCCAACACTTTGAGAACATTCCCCAAAGACAAATCGGTAGGATTTTGGGCATTTCACTTTCTACAGTGCACAATATAATTAAAAGATTCAAGGAATTCGGTCAAATCTTGGTGCGTAAAGGGCAAGGACGAAAACCACTTCTGAATGCGTGTGATCTCCGATCCCTTAGGAGTCACTATTTTAAAAACCGCTATGAGTCTGTAATGCATATCCTGACATGGGCTCGGGAATTCTTAAGTTAAGGCTTTATTATGCAAAGCAGAAGCCATACATCAACAGTGTCCAGAAGCGTTGTCGACTTCTCTGGGCTCGGTCTCATCTGAGATGGACAGTAGCACAGTGGAATTGTGTTTTGAGGTCCGACAAGTTAACATTTTAAATAGTTTTTGGAAAAAACAGTTGTCGTGTTCTGCGGGCCAAAGAGGAAAAGGACCATCCACGCAGTTATCAGCATCATGTCTAAAAGCCAGCGTCTGTCATGGTATGGGGGGGTGTCAGTGCCCATGGCATTGGTAACTTGCACATCTGTGAGGGCACCATTAATGCAGAAAGTTATGTATACATTTTGGGGCAACATATGCTGCCATCCAGACGTCGTCTTTTCCAAGGACGTCCCTGCATTTTCCAGCAGAACAGCTCCAAACCACATTCTGCCCGGATCACAAGCGCATGGCTGCGTAAACAGAGAGTGCGGGTGCTATCATGGCCTTCCTGCAGTCCTGACCTGTCTACGATTAAGAATGTGTGGCACATTATCAAGTGCAAAATAAGGTAACAAAGGCCCCGTACAGTTGCGCAGCTGAAGACATGCTTAATGGATGAATGGGGGACAATTCTGCTTGCTAAACCAACAAACTGATGTCTCCAGTGCCCAGTCCACTGTCCCAACTTTTTTGGAACATGCTGCATTCATCAGATTTGAAATTAGTGTAAATTTTAAAAAATACATTAAACTCACAAAGTAAAACATCAAATAATGTTATAATAATGTGTTTTCAATATAGTACAGGGTAAATTGAATTTTCAAAGGACTCTTTTTGTTTTGCATTTTCCATACTGTCCCAACTTTTTTGGAACTGGGGTTGCAATATAAAAACACAACTTTGTTATATACTTTCATTATTTATTTTATCCTTTTTCATGTAATTTAGCTGTTAAAATTGGGGATTTTCAAATTCGCAGACCGGATTATGCACCCTGCTGACTTCTCAAGGCTAAACTTTCTAAGTATCTTTCCCTAATAGGCATTACCAGAAAACAACTGCAAAACAATGTACTTTATACTAACTTACTGACTGTGGCAAGCCTTGTTGTCTGCAGACTAAAGCCCTGATTGGCTCATCCATATGACAAATAGTGGGTGGAGTTTGGCTATTGAAAAACAATTACAGTAAACTAGATGTGAATTTGTTTTAAAAATGTTTAGACGTGGCTGTTATGTTATGCTATAGAAAGGTGTTTACTGTCCCTTTACTAAAACTAATAACAATGAGACATACAGACTCGTCTTCACTTTGGGGCTGATTTATTAAGCAGTGAATGCTGCTAATTACGCGCGAGCCTTCAGGCTCACCAGAATCAGGAGTTAAGAAGCAGCGGTCATAAAACCGCTGCTCCTTAACTTGTCCGCCACCTCTGAGGCGGCGGACAGCAATTATCCCAAACCGATCGGAAGATTGACACCCCCTGCTAGGGGGATACATTGCACAAGCTTTTCACAAGAAATGCTTGTGCAATTATAAATTTATCGATGTGCGTCGGACATTGATAAATTAATCCCTTTCTCTTAACTCGGAGAGACAACGAAGATGACTGCTTATTCACGTGGCCCATTACTCTGTCTTTTTTTCATCTAGTTTAAAGGGACATAACACCCAGACATTTTTTTCATGATTCTGATAGAACAATTTTAAACAACTTTCCAATTAACTTCTATTATCAAATTTTCTTAATGTTCTTGTTATCCTTTGTTGAAAAGCAGGAAGGTAAATTTTACAAGTATTAAACTTGGGGTATTTTGATTCTTTTCATGCAACCATTTTACCATCAATCTATGCCCAAGTTTAAAAAAAAAAAAAGTGGTGATTTTTTTGACAAAATAGTAATTTAAGAATACATGTACTGAGAACTTTAAGGGTTACTGCCAAAGAACACCTCAATATGTGTTCAGCAACATCTCCTGAGTACAGTGATACCACCCATGTATAGGTGTGTCGGGTTCTCTGGGGGCTAAAAGGCCTTATTTTCAGGGGGCGCATTCCAGTTTTCCAACTTAGAATTTTCACATTTGTCATCATGCACCCATGTCTTATTTGGGACATTTCTGAAGCCGGACAATGTAATTTACCCCATCAAACCATATATTTTTGAAAAGTAGACACCCTAGAGTATTTGAAATGCTGGTATTTTAACACTTTCCATGCACTAATTCAACCACCAGTCTTTGTCAAACTTTTGGGTAGTCATTTTTTTGTGTTATTTTTCACACACGTACTTTAGGCATGGATTCTTAGTTCCTGTTATGTGTACTGACAAAAAACACCTCAATATGTGTTCAACAAATCTCCTGAGTACAGTGATACCACCCATGAATAGGTTTGTCGGGTTCTCAGGGGGGTAAAAGGCCTTATTTTTAGGGGGCGCATTCCAGTTTTCCAACTTGGAATTGTCACATCTGCCATCATGCACCCATGTCCTATTTGGGATATTTTTGAAGCCGGCCAATGTAATTTACCCCCATCAAACCATATATTTTTAAAAAGTAGACACCCTAGGGTATTTGAAAAGCTGGTATTTTGAAAAGTTGAAACCCCAAGGTATTGTATATGGAGTGTTTTGATGCGACTGTTTTAGCCAAAATAATTGGAGAAAGTATATAGTGGTAATTTTTCAATTTTCCTTTTTACACGCACATTGCTTTTTGACTATATTTTAGGAGAGATTGTTGTAAGTTATTGCAAGAAAACACTCCATATTGTTTTCTGCAAAACCCCCTGATTACACCCATGCCCCCCATGCATAGGTTTGCCAGGATTTTGGGAAGGTTCCGTTACAATTGTATGACTTGTAATTTGAGTTAAAATTGAGAGTATTTCTTCTAATATTCCTATCTTTAGTTTGGGGCCTATTGCATACTCCAGTTTTATTTATTGCCATGAAAGTGTATGCATTTGAAATGTTGACATCCCAAGGTATTGTATATGGAGTGCTTTGATGCCTTTGATGCAACCGTTTTAGCCCAAAAAAATTGGAGAAAGTGTAAGGTGGTAATTTTTCAATTTTCATTTTTACACACACATTGCTTTTTGACTAGGATTTAGGAGAGCCAGTTGTTAGTTATTGCAATAAACACTCCAGGTTGTTTTCTACAAGACCCCCTGAGTACACCTATAATGTCCCCCATGCATAGGTTTGACAGGGATTTTGGTAAAATACAGCACCAATTTTAGAACTTATAAAAAAAGAGAACAGTGAAATGTATGTGATTGTCTACATACAAGTGGTACCCTTTGTTAATTAGGGGTAAAATCAGGTTCCAGACAATCTTGCCAGTGGTTCCCATATGTTCTGGGCAACCTGGAGGGTCAAGGTGGATATCCTTTCCCTTGTACACACGGAAGGCCTGAGTATACCCAGACTCGCTCTCACAGAGCTTATACACCTTCACCCCATACCTGGAGCGCTTGGAAGGAATATACTGCTTGAATCCCAGCCTTCCCTTATACTTCATCAGGGATTCATCCATGCATATATTCCTTCCAGGTGTATAAGCCTCTACAAACCTGGCAGCAAAGTGGGTAATCAGGGGGCGGATTTTATACAGCCTGTCAAACTGGGGATGCTCCCAAGGGGGGCACAGGCTGTTGTGGCTGAAGGGCATGAAATGTAGAATCATTTCATACCTCTTCCTCGACATACACTGGGAGAAAATGGGGGTAGAGCAGATGGGGTTACTGCTCCAGTAGGAGCGGATGGAGGGTTTCTTTATTATGCCCATTAGCATAGTCAATGTCCATAATTTTTTAAATTCTGGCACATCGATGGGGGCCCATTGCTGCTTTGCCAAATATGAGTCAGGCTTTGCAGCACGGTACTGATGGGCATATAAATTAGTTTGGGCGACAATGTTCCCCAATACATCATCACCCAGAAACACCTCCATAAACTGTTGGGGGCTAAATCCTGCTACATCCACATTGATGCCAGCATTTGCAGTGAAGGGTGGGATATCTGGCCTCTTGTGATGAGGCATTACCCACCCTTCAGCAGCAATGCCAGCTGGAGTAACACATCTCCTCCTGGCAGGGGGGCTAGCAGTCAGATACATCGCTATCAGTTGAGACTGTATCTAATGATGTATCTGAGCATATGGCAGGGTCAAAATTAGGGTCTGAGTCAGACATAGAGGCGTCTGACTCTGATGCAAGGATGGCATACGCCTCCTCAGCACTATATGTTCTCTGTGACATTATTTATTTTTATCAGTCACAGAAAAAAAATTACTAAAGAAAATCCACACAAAATTTAAATTTAAATTAACTAAATGGCTCTGAAAACAGCCTTTGGGTCTTACAAAAAAATTACAAAAAAAAAAAATGAACCCCTAAAAAAATGCACAGAGCAAAAAAGTGCTGTTGTGCAAGAGCCAGTGATTTATAGTGAAATTGGTGTACACTGTCCCTTTATGAGAACGTGTTTACTCGTAATACGCATGCGACTTCCAACATAGTCTCATAATCTAGCCCTGTATGGGGTTTGGTTTTGGGTATTCTTTCACACTATTTTTTCTGCTCTTTGTGCCTTAAAGTTTCCTTTTGTGAGCAGTAAGTTTTGGTCAATGCTGATAAAGGGTAAAACAATACTACTTATAGTGTAAATGCAGTGCTAATTATCATGTATTGCTCTCCCATTGATTTCAATGAGAAACACAAAATTGTTAAGCACAGACTAGATTTACAAAGGGCAAATCTAGAATATTGGGTTCATGTAAACTTAACACAGGAAAAATGAACGCATTACTGCAGACAATAATTTATAAATGCCAACTATGTAAACAAGGTCTAAATATATACAACATAGAATGATGTATTCAAAGCAATGATTAACCTGAGAATAATATGCAGATGCATCATTTTAATTAAATCAGTTTTTTTTAAAGGGACTCTAAACCACTACATACAACCTCTTATCTCAAAGCATCCTTATAGCTTTTCACAGCAAGAAACTGCTAGTTATTATGCCATATAGATAACATTGAGCTCACTCCCATGGAGTTATTCATGAAGCAGCACTAATTGGCTAAATTGCAAGTCTGTAAATAGCACTGAGATAAGGGGGTAGGCTGCAGAGGCTTAGATACAAGGTAATCACAGAGGTAAAAAGTGTATTTATATAACAGTGTTGTTATGCAAAACTGGGGAATGGGTAATAAAGGGATTATCTATCTTTTTAAACAATAACAATGTTGGTGTAGACTGTCCCTTTAATATTAAAATTAAGTGTAAATTGTTTTGTGTCCAGAAAGTCATGGGTGCTGGCCATGTTGTAACCAAGGTTTTCTTCTCTGCAGAGGCCAATCAGAGAGATCTATAAATGGGTCACTAGAGTTAGCCGCCAATAATTGTGTAGTCTGCAGACTATTATTCCACTTTTAACAGGAATTAGAAAGCCCACAATGCTTGGAATTAAATTACTGGAAAATGGGACAAAATAAATAATGAATATATTGCAAAGCTGTGTTTAATACATTTAATTAAATATGCACTATATATACTATATATGAGCATATTTTACTTAAAAGCACACTTACAGCGTTCACTATCGGCATTTATCGATGTGCGGCGGACAAGATCCCCAATATCGGATCATGTCCGTTCCCACCTTGTTAAATAGGCCCCAATGTGTCACTGAAACATGTCCTGCAGCAAAGGCCACCAATCAAATCATTCAAATACTGTAATTTTACCACAGCATAAAACATAACCAATTGTATGTATCAACTTGATAAATCAGTCAAAGTAAAGAGATGCAATTTAGAGCAAACAAAAACAAAATAGATACTTAAATAGATTCTCTAATAGCGTTTAATCACTATAATGTATACAGCTTGTATGACAAATCACTCAACTACTACTAACCAAACCTCATTTTAGCACAACAGTCTACAGTTTGTTTATAATCTTGAATAATATTTTTGTGGTGTTAAAAAAGGTTAAGTTTCACTATCTACACATTTCCCTGTCCCAATTACACAGATAATATTTAGGTCTATTTTTGCAGCTATCTGGAAATTGATAAGTATTCTCTTTTCAGTTAGAAAGCTCCTGCGTGTGTGATTACTTTTGAAAGGAGAGTCAAATTTTAAATCCCTCAACATTTCCCAGATGCTTTGCAGGGTGGGTGTGGCCAAGGTGGGTCATTTGCATAACGGGGCGTGCAATGGACTGTATAGGGCGTGTTTTGGGTAGAGCTCAGGCATTTCCTGAAAAAAAACGGGATGCCAAAAAGCTGCAGGCAGGAAGCAGGTCTCCAACCCCATAACAATTACACAGGATCTGGGACATTTGGGAGGTTTAACTTTCATATGGAAACGGAATGTGGCCTATCATAGAGTTATATGGAAACTGAATGTGGCCTATCACAGAGTGATATGGAAACTGAATGTGGCCTATCACAGAGTAATATGGAAACTGAATGTGGCCTATCACAGAGTGATATGGAAACTGAATGTGGCCTATCACATAGTGATATGGAAACTGAATGTGGCCTATCACAGAGTGATATGGAAACTTAATGTGGCCTATCACAGAGTGATATGGAAACTGAATGTGGCCTATCACAGAGTAATATGGAAACTGAATGTGGCCCAGGGGCGGACTGAGATTAATCAGGGCCCCCGGGGCAAAAATTAGGCAAGGGCCCCCACTGTCTCACACTGACCCCCCACCAGGCTCCCCATTGTCTGGGCCAGAGACAGGGCCCCCAACCTCCAGGGCCAGACCCCACAATCCATGGCCCTCACAGCGACAGACCCATGACAGGACCCCCCACACACACTCTAGGGCCCTCGAGCAACAAACCCCACATCCAGACACAAGGGCCCCCACTAAACCCACACTTAACTGCTTAGTTACTGATAGAGCAGCTGTTAGCCACAGCTTAAGCAGTACACCAGGAGACCTGGAGATGCCATTTGTGGGCCCCCCTAGATGCTGGGCCCTCGGTCCAGGTCCTTTTTGCCCGGCTTATCAGTCCACCCCTGATGTGGCCTATCACAGAGTCATATGGAAACTGAATGTGGCCTATCACAGAGTCATATGGAAACTGAATGTGGCCTATCACAGAGTCATATGGAAACTGAATGTGGCCTATCACATAGAGTCTACAAACACCCTTTCTTCCCCTCAGCATCTCATGTTCAGCAGTGCTGAAGAACATTTTTAATTAGAATGTTGACATTAAATTCCAGAGATTCTAATAAAACTAATAAAGACAAGAACAAAAATTATAAATGTGATTGCTTAAAGGACCAGTAAACACAGCAGATTTGCATAATCAACAAATGCAAGATAACAAGACAATAGAATAGCATTTACTCTGAATTTCAAATGAGTAGTAGATTTTATTCTAACAAGTTTCAAAGTTATGTATATTTCCACTCCCCCTGTACCATGTGATAGCAATCAGCCAATCACAAATGCATATACGTATAGTCTGAGTTCTTGCACATGCTCAGTAGGAGCTGGTGACTCAAAAAAAGTGTAAATATAAAAGACTGTGCACATTTTTTTTAATGGAAGTAAATTGGAAAGTTGTTTAAAATTACATGCTGTATCTGAATCATTAAAATTTAATAAAACCTGAGTGTCCCTTTAAGGACTATTCACTACAAATTGGCCATTATTTGCCGTCAGTTCTTCTCCCTGATATGACTTACCTGCAGAGCAAACTGGTCTGGCTCGCTCAGCTTGCTGGGGCTGCCTGCATAGGCCTCAAAGTGTTTCCTCTCCTCCTCATCAGGTGCGTACAGCAACAGCTGCTTTATGTGCGAAGGTTCCAGACGCTCGTTATCCATAGTCATGAGGATCAGACGCAGTTCCAGATGAGTGAGCTTCAGATGCGCAAGTAAAATAGCTGTAAAGATAATAAAACAGCATTTCTCTCATACCCTTCCTCATTGATCACAGCATTAGAAATGACTATATGAGTTTACATGGTATGGTGTTGTTCCTTTTAAAGGGACTTTAACCTCAAGATTGAATTCCCCATAAAATAATGAATGTATAGTAAAAACAAAAACTTGGTGCTTTATTTACAAAAATGTGTTTTTGTCAAAGCCCCCAGTAAAGCTTGAGCGCTTCCTGCAGGATCCAGAATCTCACCCTGCAACATGCTACAATGTGATTACTTGATCAGTGAAGGAGCTCATTTATATCTGTTCCTAATTGGATAAAGCAAGGGAGAAAAGAGAAACAAACTCCCAATACTTTTCGAGGGATCTATTACTGTACTACAAAATTCTAAAACATTTTCAATTTTTTTTTTATATTTTAAATGCTTTTAAAGCACTTAGGGATTGATCACAATATTGCGCTTGTTTTCCGCAGGTATTGTGTGTTTTTACTAGTATTCACAATCCAAAAATATTTCTGTCATTAACCTCTTCCCGACATTAGGACATTCATGATGTCCTAACTGCGCAGGGCTTTAGCGCCATTAGGACAGCATGGAAAATCCTAGCCGTTTGGCTGAACTGAAGCCAACGGCGTTTTGTGAATGAGATTGCGGTCTTTGGGGACGTGTCTAGCATCATAGGGACGCCCCCAGGCCCGATCCTATCAAGTCGGATGTACCGATGTAGACAAATTAGCCCGGTCATAAAAGGGTTAATTCCCCTCCCAAAAACATGAAATCATTATCTGCATCGTAATCTAAAAATCAGATGTCCACCATTAGTAACAAACAGTAGCAATTACATCAAAGGTTAATTCATTCATTTTAATAGTGTTAGTGATTATAATAACTAGGTATGGACGAATGTGTCGAAAGTACAATCAGTTTGGTTGAACAAATAGACCTGTGTACATTTGTTTTGGACAAACGAATGTCAATAAGGACTTAAAAAAACATAAAATTCTTTAAATGAATGTTATTTCCGAATTTTGAATGTTACTTTAATTTTCCAATGTTCATAATTAGATTGAATATCCACATTCAAAATTTCATATATGCAACATTCTATTTAACAAATACTATTCAGAAGTTCAATAGTTCATGTAGTAGCGGATTTACTAAAATGATACATAATAGATACAAATAGATTGATTCAATTTTTTCCATTTCGAATATTGTATAATTTGTATATTACATTTAAACACAGTAATAGAAATACTATTACATTAAACGAATGTTACAAACAGATTTGTTTAATTTTTTGAATGTTGCAAAACATTCACCCATCCCTACTAATAGGTGACGTGTGTAATTAACCTGCTGTGCTCCAAAACCGTAGAGATATGTGTGTATGTCTCTTTAAGGGATTTCAGCAGGGGCATTATCGGTATAGTGGGTTGATTACACACGTCACCAAACAATTAGGCAGAATAAATAAAATCGATTTTATTTGCCTGAAGAAACGACCAGTGTGAAGTCGAGAAATGCGTTGCAGCAATCAATAAAGAATTGTTCTATTTTAACTATCAGGAGGTTGTCCGCTTACTATTATGCCTAATTGTTTGGGATTAGGATGGCTTCTTTCCTCCGCACACGGCCACCCTACGAAGTGTGTTTTAGCCTCAGCTGATGATCGTGGCAGATGTGGTGAGCTAACTACACATGAGAATGTCTCCTACCAGCGCATCGAGAGCCTGTCATCAGTGAGCTGTTAAGTGTTAGCCTGCCGTTTTTCACCTATTCCTGGACAGGAATTCATGTTATACATACGAGATACACAATGAGGCGCCCTTTTCTTTTCTTTTATCACAGGTGACCTACAACATCGGGTTTTGAAGTGGAGTTGCATTTGTACATCACGATTCTACATTTGACCAGACATATATGGATCCCGTTTTTGGACTATGACCTTTCTCTCTGTTGCATGGGACGTTATTATTTTATGAGGGATTGGTATTTATATTTACTTTAATATCCCAGTCTTCTCAATACTTTTATTATTGTATGTTTCTGTATACACTGATACATTTATAGGTTGTTTGAACACTTCACAGTGATTTATTTTATAGTTTTGGTGAGTGTGATTAACACTTTATATTCCCACACTACATTGTAGGATCACTTCTATCCAACACACCATTGATATCCTCTTCTGTTTTTTTGGGTCATTGATCCAGTGCGCCCCCTATAGGATATCTTTAGTAGATTTCCCTCCCTCCATACCTAGGGTGACCATATTGCCGCTTTAAAAAGGGTTCCTATAATGGAACATTATTCAAAACATTTCTTTAAGCAGCCCTGACATATGTATTTTTTATATGTATCCCTTTTTAAAGCTGCAATATGGTCACCCTATCCATACTAGATATATGGGCGCATTACAAAATGTTGCTGCACACTAAGAACAAAATACAGAAACTGCACAGCATTTTTTCTATACATCATCATCATCCCGTTTCTGCTTACAACATTTCTTGGTCATTTTTAGGTTGCTCTGCTTAATGTAATCTTAGCTGGATGTACCTGTGTTATAGGCTTTCTTGTGAGAGAGAATTTCAACAGCACCTTTCTTTTTCATTGATTCCGGAAGAGCAGAGAGAACTGCAAGAGATAGTTATGATTTTACAGTTGGGAGAGAACACTTCATATCACACGGAATGTGAATAAAACAAAAGCCCTTTTATCTTTACGTACGCGCAGGTCTTTGGGTACCAAAGTGAAGCTCCAAATCCAGGTACTTTACCATGTCACTCAATTTCTCGTAATCGGAATCCTCCCCCAACTGCAGATAAAAAGAGTATTAGCAATAATAAAATATGTATCAAGATTACAGCCAATAGACCAGGCTTTACTTTTTTAATGTAGTGTTCGTTTTAAAGTACATTAAAATAATAATATAGGTACAAATGCCCAAATCTGGAATTCCAAAATCATGAATTAATCAAAAATCCAGTCTTTTTTTATTATTATTAAAAATAACAAATTTTCACCATTAGTAAGTCACAATCTTCTTTGTCTGTGTTTTGTTATAAAATGCAAATAATAGTCTATATTTATTTATAACAACTATTACTTTTCTAATTACAGTATTGTTCTATCTTTTTGATGGTGCAATATATACAAAAGTATTAAAAATTATATAAAACTACCTTTAGGTTACATGTATAAATTGTATAGTGATATGTAAAGATAACCTAAATTAAATAAGATATTGTTGTTTACACTTGATCCCATCCCCTCTCCAAACTGTCCCATTTTACAGATGCAAAGATATCAATATTCCGAAATCCAGATTACTCCGAAATCCAAATCTTTTTTGTTGTCCTATCGATAATAGCTACCTTGTCAAAATTTGCTACCTCGACCTGCGCATGCTAACAATTATGTAATCACACTCCACATATGTTTGAAAAGAAATGTTTGGAATGCGATTATGTAATCACCAGCATGCGCAGATTACAGGTAGCAAATCTCAACGACCGCTAATTGCCTGTAACTGCTGCTGGGGGAGTTACTAAATCACACTAAGCCCAGTGTAGGTATTCTTAATCACACATATACTGCACTGTAATCCCCCCCCGTGTCCACTATCTTTTTTGCCTCTGCCTTGGGGTTCAAGGGGGGCGAAGCAAGGTTTACTTGAAGTGGATACCAGAGGATCGGACCCCGCAGGTGGATGCAAAAAAGATAGTGAAGATGGGGTAATTACAGTGCAGCGTATATATGTCAAGATTTGCTGCCTGTAATCTGTGCATGCTGGTGATTACATACAGTAATCACATTCCACACATTCCTTTCAAACATACGTGGAGTGCGATTACGTAATTGTGAGCATGCGCATGTCGAGGTAGCAAATCTCGACAAGGTATCTCTTTTCGACAGAACACCGGTCCCAAGGAGTATGGATAAAGGGTTTTGTACCTGTATAATAATATTAATAACTAAAATATTATAATTAGTTATTGCTTATAAAGCAACCATTTTTAGATACCAACGATTTGTTTTGGAATAATTTACACTGTATTATGCTGACTGTAAAGTTGCCTTTGCAATAGGAAAATAATCTATCCCTCTAGTAACTGTTATAGGAATAAAACACAGAGGTGCCAAATGGCCTAGTACAGTATGATAAAAGAATAGCTGTACAGCAGATAAGCAACTCACGTAGCTTATCTGCTGTACATCTATATTCTTTTATCAGACTGTACTAGGCCATTTGGCGCCTCTGTGTTTTTTTCTTTTTTTCTCAGATTGTCTTCGTATCAGGAGTTTGACCAAACCAGGACAGAGAGCTGCCGGGACCGACCAGTACTTTTGAAGAAATATGAACTTCCACTGAACTATTGACATTTTTTGTTACATTCTATCATATTTATTTGTTTCTGTTTATACGTATTTACTTAGAGAGTGCCCCCTAGTGGTTAATAGTGTATGTCCATAAGACATTTCACTTAGTCTATTTCTCACATTTGTTATAGGAATAGGCAGACTCAAGTTTGACAAATGGTCCACTCATCTCACTTTAGGCCAGAATATGGACAATTGTATTTTACAGGGACCAATAAATAAACATGTCTGTGTAAACTCAACTACTTGCCTGGCCCCATATGGTTCCTTCTGAATTTTCCACCTGTTCCCAGCGCAGCCTCTTCACGCTCATGTGACTAGACTCACTCCGTCGGTGCATGCCTCTGTGTGCAAGGGGTGCAAGAGGAGGAGCAGGAGGGACTGGGAGCGGTGGAGCGGGAGGGGGTGAGGGGTAGTTTCCTGGATCCCGAGACAGACTGGGCTGTTTTTTTTTAGAGACTTCCTTTGGCAAGAATGCATCTCCTCTGGGATGCAGAGGTTGGGGAGGGGGTGGGGGTGGAGGACTGTGAGGTGGTGGTGGAATGAGATCAGACACTGAGGAGTAGGTGAGAGAGCTCCCGTCCTCACTGCTGCTCGCAGACTCACTAGCGCTGCTGGCATCACGACCCGCACAACTGAACTGCTCATCCTGAAAGGTCATCTGCAGGAGAGACAAGGAATTGTCACTGAATGTTCCACTCATCAAAACACCTATTGTGACTCAAATATTTGTGATAAAAAAATGCAATGATTTCTCAATAATTAAAGCAAAAACAAAAGCAATATATTCCTAACTAGAGACGGGCATAGAGGTATTGCATTAACTTTAAAGGGACATAATACACTAATTTTTTCTTTGCATAAATGGTTTTGTAGATGATCTATTTATATAGCGCATAAAGTTTTTTTTTAAATGTATAGTTTTGCTTATTTTTAAATAACATTGCTCTGATTTTCAGACTCCTAACCAAGCCCCAAAGTTTTAGGAGAATACTGACGTATACCTACTCCAGCTTGCTTCTGTTTGTGTAAAGGGTCTTTTCATATGCAAAAGAGGGGGGAGGGGGGAGTGTCTTATTTGCCACTTGCAGTGGGCTTTCCAGCTACCTTTTCAACAGAGCTAAACTGAGAGCTTCTAAGTAAGTTTTTAAACAGTTTTATACTGGATTTTTATATCAGTATCTGTGCATCTTATTCTTTATAGTAGTGTCTATTACATGCAGTTATATGAAAATGAGTGTATACTGTCCCTTTAATGGATCACTGCATTGTTCATAGCAGGACTACATCAAAGGGAAGCATGTTTCATTCATGACTAGGATGAGGCAACTATAGGCAATGTCAGGGTTTTTTCCCTGTTTGCCATGTGCTACTGGCAGCCATTTTACTCACCTCTCTTCCTGACTATGGTGCATTGTGGGGGATGCTGCTCATTTCCTACACTTCCTTTTATGGCCAGACTGGTGTGCATCATCCATGTGAGACAGGATGCAGTCTCAGAATTGTGATGTCATCACTTATTATTTAAAGGGCCTCTGTCCAGTATGCTTTGCCTTTGCGTTGTCTCTGACCTGTTTGTGAGAGTTCCTGTATATTACTTGGCTGCCTGACATCCTTCCTAGTTCCTGATCCCTGGCTTGTTCCTGACTCTGCTGTTTTCCTTGTTCCTTGTTCGTCTGACTATTCGCTTTGGCTCCTGACTCGGCTCGTCTGACTACCAGCTCTGGTTTTGACTCCTGGCTTATTATTTGACTTGTGAATAAAGGTGTGATTATTTTTGCACTTCTCATCTCAGTCCGATTCCTGGCACCCTGACATTACGCAAAGGCCATGAATCTTGATGGTGCTAATAATCCACCTTTACCTGCATCATTTCCAGGATGGATGAACAGGATCACCGCTTGGATCAATTTGCACTAGCCCTGCAAACCCTGCTGACTCGCACTGCACATTTGGACCAAATTGTCCCTCAAGTTATGGCTGCTCCTGTTTCCGCTGCTGCACCTATGCCTACCAGGAGCATGTCTGGTTCTGCACCTCTACCTCAGCGATATGGAGGCGATCCCATTCAATGCAGAGGGTTTTTGAACCAGGTGGGCATTTACTTTGAGATGTTACCTCAGGCGTTTCCCTCTGACAGAGCTAAGGTGGGATTTCTCATCTCGTTACTCTCTGACACAGCTCTTGTCTGGGCTAATCCCTTGTGGGAGACTAATAAACCTGTGATTTCAAATTACCCTGAATTTGTGGCCTCCTTTCGAAAGGGTATTTGATGTTCTGGCTTGCTCCACCTCTGCTGCTAAATGACTCATGTCCATTCAGCAAGGTACAAGATCTGTTGCTCAGTATGCTATTGAGTTCCGTACGCTTGCCGCAGAGGTAGGTTGGAACAATGAAGCCCTTGTTGCCGCCTTCTTTCATGGGCTCTCTGATGCGACTAAAGACGAAGTTGCTGCCAGAGATTTACCAGAGGATCTCGAGCCATTGGTGTCTTTTTTTATTCTAATTGACATCAGACTCAGAGAGAGGCCCTCTTTCAAGGAGTGCTTGCGGAACGGTCTAATCAAGCTCTGGAACAGTTCCTCCGTTGCTATGTCTCAGATCACCACAATAATTGGTCTGAACTGTTGCCTTGGGCAGAGTTTGCTTGCAATAGTGCTATTAATGCTTCCTCCAAGTTATCCCCATTCATGGCGAATTATGGGTTTCAACCATCCTTGTTGCCCGATTCATTCATGTCTCAGGGTATTCCGGGTTTGGAGGAGCATCTCCAGCAATTCCGTTCCACGTGGGTGCAGATTCAGGATTGCCTTCATCGTTTTATGCAGCACCAAAAGTTCCAGGCTGATCGTAGGCGTCTGCCCGTGCCTTCCTACCAGGTTGGTGAGAGAGTTTGGCTGTCCTCCCGCAACTTGAACCTTCGTGTGCCTTCCAATAAATTGGCTCTGCGTTATGTTGGTCCTTTTCGAATACTCCGACGGGTTAATCCTGTGGCCTACGCTCTTGACCTTCCTCCTGATATGCGCATCTCCAATGTTTTTCATGTCTCCCTCTTGAAACCATTGGTTTGTAACCGGTTTACCACTGTGTTGCCTCGTCCCCGTTCTATCTTTGTTGACAACCATGAGGAGTATGAGGTCAGCAGCATTATTGACTCTCGTATGTCCAGGGGCCGTGTACAGTATTTGGTTCACTGGAGGGGCTACAGTCCAGAGGAGCATTCTTGGGTTCCCTCCTCTGATGTTCATGCTCCAGCCCTCCTCCGTGCCTTCCATGCCCGTTTCCCCAATAAGCCTTTTGTCCTCCAGCGGGGGATGGGTCGTTGAGGGAAGGGTACTGTCAGGGTTTTTTCCCTGTTTGCCATGTGCTGCTGGCAGCCATTTTACTCACCTCTCTTCCTGACTATGGTGCATTGTGGGGGATGCTGCTCATTTCCTACACTTCCTTTTATGGCCAGAATGGTGTGCATCATCCATGTGAGACAGGATGCAGTAAAATCCAAAAAGTGGAAAACAGCACGCCTGAATCTTTCTCTTATGGGGCACGGAGCAGCAGACTTGCCAGGTCCTCAGCACAATCACAAACTTCAAAAAACTCCAGCCACCATGTTAGTTAAAATACCTTTATTTTCTTATGCTGGGTCCAAACATACAACGTTTCAAGCCAATGTGGCTCTTAGTCATGTCAAGACTAAGAGCCACATTGGCTTGAAACGTTGTATGTTTGGACCCAGGATAAGAAAATAAAGGTATTTTAACTAACATGGAGACAGGATGCAGTCTCAGAATTGTGATGTCATCACTTATTATTTAAAGGGCCTCTGTTCAGTATGCTTTGCCTTTGCGTTGTCTCAGACCTGTTTGTGAGAGCTCCTGTGTATTACCTGGCTGCCTGACGTCCTTCCTGGTTCCTGATCCCTGGCTTGTTCCTGACTCTGCTGTTTTCCTTGTTCCTGATTCCGGCTCGTCTGACTATTTGCTTTGGCTCCTGACTTGGCTCGTCTGACTACCAGCTCTGGTTTTGACTCCTGGCTTGTTATTTGACTTGTGGACTTTTTATTATTTTTTGCTATTAATAAAGGTGTGATTATTTTTGCACTTCTCGTCTCAGTCTGATTCCTGGAACCCTGACAGGCAATCAGCAGTCAGATTACCTGTATCATTATTGTAAATGGCTTCACTCCCTACAGCTTGTTGTCTTTGGGGGTAGAGGATGCACAGAGGCTCTCTATACAATGTCTCTCTGACCCAAACATCCAGTACAATACCATTGACAATAATGGCTTGGGCACTATAGCCTCTAATTGGCTGCAGCCATTAACAGACGCTATAACGAGCATTCACGTTGCTCTTTTTACCTTTGATAAAGTCTGCACATTATAGCAACGAAACGCGTTAGGTATTTTGTCCTAAGAAGGCATCAGTAATCCCTGGTCCGGTGTGGAAGATTCAAACATGAACTGATATGTCCCAAGCGGCTTTCTAGAGTAGCTGAGAGGTTACCGTGAAGAAGATAAACAGGACAAATTTCTCTAAGGGATACGGAATCCTTCAAGGACTTTTTGATGTGCTTTTACAAATGTCACGGCTAGTAAGGACAATTTTATTTTGTGTATGAACAATTGTATTCAATGCTTGAATCTAAGTTGAACTTTTGTATTTACCACTCAGACATGACTAGGTTTGTAACAGATATTAGCATATACAAAAAAACAGACAACTGTTTGCATTATTAAATATGTTAATACATATTTTATTCACAAGAGTTTGAGTGCCAAGATATTATTTAATATATATGACTATTTATTTCTGATCCTCACCTCTTCATAATCATTCTCTGGAGTCAGGAATTGGTCAGTGAGGGTCAGATTCTGCCCCAGTTGCTGGCTTAGAACGTCCAGGAAGCGGTCAGTGTCTCTAGAGCGACTTGGCCGTGAGAATGTGAAAATCTTCCTATGAGATGGTGAAGGGGGTAGACTGCCATCCAGGCTCACGTAGGGGTTGGACTCTGAGCTGCTAGGAGAGGGGGCACTGGGCGGGCGTGGTGGGCATTGCTCTGCAGGAGGCAAGGTGTTCCGCCACAGGGTACCTTGGGTAAACTTATGCTGCCCTTAAGAAAAAGATAGATGAAGTCATACATTGAGGCTGTTTCTACATTTAGAGTGTTAGACAGTTAGAATTATATTTGCTTGAATAGAATGTTACCAAACAGAAGTGCAATCAGATGTAGTCAAAGTCAAAAGTGTGGTCAGAACATCAATAATTTAAATTGTTGCTCTCATCATAACGGTAACATCATATACAGGGGGCAGTTCTAGACCCATTCAGGGGGCAGTTCTAGACCCATTGGGTGCAAAATGTTGACCACAAAGCTAAATATCAAGAGGTAATGTTTGGAGACCTCATCTTATTCTACATTCCTTCTTTTATTTTTATTTAAATCCCACTTCTCCTTTACGTCTCTACTTGCTCTGTGTAGACCACTGGACTACCTAGTAAACTCGAGGCAAGTGGCGCCTATGAGGTATGAGAATGCTACAGTTATGAATGAGCTTCATAGCACCCACTAGAACCACCAGTGATTATAATGGCTTTATCAGCATTGTTAATTAACATTAACAGTTGGTCTTTGAGCTGGGGGTGAGGTTATGGAGAATGGTTTGTGATATGAATTAGGAATTGGTCAAACATCTTGGCTACCAGAAACCCAAGTGCATTGTGGGTAGGTCTATATTTATTATTTATATTTATTTTCCCCTATATTTATTCTACTATTCAAATGTTCTGACAGAACACATGAGACATCTCACTAGAAATCTTAAATTTCAATATATTTACTGTTACATTCTAGTTTAAAATGTAACATACAACATAAAAGAACATATTTGAAATAGTCAATTAAAATGTTAGAGACATGGAAATCGTCAGACAGGTTGTGCAATTTAAAGAAAACATTCCACTTTAGTCCTGCTAGCAAATTGACTTTGTTCTCTTGATATCCTCCATTGAAACTTAGCTCCTTTTCATAAGAGCATATTGAGGTAGGCTCAGAAGTGTGCACCTGTCTTGAACATTATGGGCTAGATTACAAGTGGTGAACTAAAATTTATTGTGCGATTAATATAGCAATATCGTGTGCACAAACATTTGTGCACATATTACAAGTTGTAATTAAACACATTCACTCGAGCGCAATAGAATTTAACGTGCGTTGGGTCAGTGGGATTGAAGACATCGCTTAAAGGGTTTGGGATAAAATAAGTTACATTAAAATAAACTTTTAGACTCATATATACACTATCTGATAAAAATTATTCATATAAATATTAATAAAAAATATTTATAAGGGTTCAAAGATATGTGTATGTTACAAACTGCTGTTTGTAACTGGCCCTTTAAATGAAAAATTGCCCTGCTTCCCTGGATTTTGGAGAAGCCTATTTGCCAGCCTCCTTCCACATGACTATGGCCCCTGGAAGATTGTGCCCCTGAGGACATATTGACTTTTGTTGGGTGTGTGTGGCCCTTTAAGAACCATCTGGGGACATATTGTGACTTTAATGAACAATGCCCCTTTAAGACTATGTCCCCAGACCTGTGAAATGACTTGTCCCTGGCTTTCTCCCACTTGGTTCAGTTTCATTGTGTGCCATTAAGAGTTAAATTTTGTTCAGCTTCAAGAAACCTATTCTAAATACAAGTCTGCTGGGATTAGCTCTAATTAGGTTTAGTGATCAACTTTCCCATTGTCTAATCAGACTAGTATTGATAAGGTGGACTGCATTGTTTTAGTGTGTGTAATGTTATCTGCTGAAGTAAATGTTGTGGCCTGTCAAAGGGAGTGTCTCTCTATCTAATATCAAATGTGTGATGGGGGATTTTATGCCTCCCCCTGAGATTGTCCTGTTTGCATGTAACCTGAATAAAAGCAGGCTGTGTGCTCCAGCACATCAGACCTATTTTCTGTCCCTCTAACTTGCAGCTTTGACTCATGTTTGTAGGGGACAGCTTCAGCTAATATCACTACAGGGATTGCTGACTATGGTGCTGATGATTCTTTGGTGAGCGCTAGGAGCATCCTTTTCTACGGTCCAACTTCCAGCCAGCCTGGAGGCAACCGTAACATTTGGCGGCAGCGGTGGGATTGGCGTCCTAGCGCAAGGAGCAGCACCACAACAGCACTGGTATCGTAGGAAAGTTATTGAGGGCAACGCTAGCCACTGCACAGCGTCCCTACCTACAGCAGCATGGAGCTGACAAGATACTGGTCAGAACCCTGTGAAGAGCACCTCAACCTGATCCGTCGCTATGAGGGCGCGGATTTCGTTCCAGAGGTAAAGAGGCGGCTAGTCCGATATGGTCCAGACCCTGCGCAGGAGGTAGTCAGTCGCCTCATCCGGGAATTGGCTACTGAGAACGAAGCAGCACGAGCCTTTGAGCGCCAACTGTGGAGTTTGAGGGTATGGACACCTGGTCTCTCTCCCCAGCCGCAGCATGTTCCACAGGGAGAGGAGAGCAGCGACCTCCCTCCCCAGCGGCAGTATACCGTGCAGAGGGAAGAGACAACCAGTCCCCTTCCCCAGCCAGAGATACCAGAGGCAGCAGGCCTCATAGACTGGTCCTGGGAGGACCCCCAGCAGGCAGGTGGAGATGGGACCGCAGTCTCTCTACCGGCCCTACAGGGATGCTGGGCAGGCGGCCCAGATCCCCAGCGACAGACCCAGCTACAGGGAGGGGAGAGCATCGACCTCCCTCCCCAGCCGGAGTGTGCCTTCCAGGGAGAGGAGACAACCGGTCTCTCTCCCCAGCCGCAGCATGTTCCACAGGAAGCGGAGAGCATCGACCTCCCTTCCCAACGGCCACCGGAGTATCAGGAGGAGGAGGTAAGCCAATCTCCCCCTCCCCAGCTAACTCCTAACTTGGGCCCAGGGTTAACAGTGGAGATGTTAACCCCCACTGACCCCCACGTTCCCTTTGCCACCGGGCAGGACTATGCCCCAATTCCCCCAGCAGAAGAGCTGGCATCAGAACAGAGCGCTGCTGGCCTCTGCCCTACAGACCCCCTTGTTACAGGACTGGCCTGCAAACCCCTCACCCCAGCAGAAGCGCTGGCACCAGGGCAGAGTGCCGCTGGCCTCTGCCCCCCAAGTACCATCAGCTATTTGCCCAGCTGCGCCAGGAAGGCCGAGGATGCTGCACTTTCATCCTGCAACCTGGAACTTACAGGCCAGTACTACGTATTGTGGGGGGGCTACTTTGCTGCTAGCGATTATTTGTGGGTGGGTTGCGAGACTAACTTGGGCACTGACCGGCAGAAGGTCAGGTGCCTGGTTAGTCTCCCTCCAAAAGGGGAGATATGTTACAAACTGCTGTTTGTAACTGGCCCTTTAAATGAAAAATTGCCCTGCTTCCCTGGATTTTGGAGAAGCCTATTTGCCAGCCTCCTTCCACATGACTATGGCCCCTGGAAGATTGTGCCCCTGAGGACATATTGACTTTTGTTGGGTGTGTGTGGCCCTTTAAGAACCATCTGGGGACATATTGTGACTTTAATGAACAATGCCCCTTTAAGACTATGTCCCCAGACCTGTGAAATGACTTGTCCCTGGCTTTCTCCCACTTGGTTCAGTTTCATTGTGTGCCATTAAGAGTTAAATTTTGTTCAGCTTCAAGAAACCTATTCTAAATACAAGTCTGCTGGGATTAGCTCTAATTAGGTTTAGTGATCAACTTTCCCATTGTCTAATCAGACTAGTATTGATAAGGTGGACTGCATTGTTTTAGTGTGTGTAATGTTATCTGCTGAAGTAAATGTTGTGGCCTGTCAAAGGGAGTGTCTCTCTATCTAATATCAAATGTGTGATGGGGGATTTTATGCCTCCCCCTGAGAGTGTCCTGTTTGCATGTAACCTGAATAAAAGCAGGCTGTGTGCTCCAGCACATCAGACCTATTTTCTGTCCCTCTAACTTGCAGCTTTGACTCATGTTTGTAGGGGACAGCTTCAGCTAATATCACTACAGGGATTGCTGACTATGGTGCTGATGATTCTTTGGTGAGCGCTAGGAGCATCCTTTTCTACGGTCCAACTTCCAGCCAGCCTGGAGGCAACCGTAACAGTGTATTTACTATAAATATCTCACATTCCAATGTTATTTATATAGTTGAAAATGTTCTTTGTATATTTAAATTGACATTCCTATATATATATATATATATATATATATATATATATATATATATATATATATATATATATATATATATATATATATATATATATATATATATATATATATATATATATATATATATATATATACCTGTATATACTCATATAGATATATAGGTATAGATATATGTTTTACATTAACATGATCAGATATA
The DNA here is from genome assembly GCF_027579735.1 of Bombina bombina. Taxonomy (NCBI): domain Eukaryota; kingdom Metazoa; phylum Chordata; class Amphibia; order Anura; family Bombinatoridae; genus Bombina; species Bombina bombina. The sequence continues at coordinate 57,294,010 of NC_069509.1, forward strand.
TAGAAATATATATTTAAAAATAAAAGTACATTTGTTTCTATGGGAAGAACATTGGAATGTAAAATATGCGTATCGCGCTTCGGGTTGCTTGCTTTAGGTCTAACACAGTGTCAGGTTAGCGCACATGAAGAATTTCTTATCTTAAGGCTTTGTAAATATTAAATATAAAATATTGAATAAAATTATTATTAATAATTATTATAGATACTGTAATATATACTGTATATATATATATATATATGTACACTGCTCAAAAAAATAAAGGGAACACTAAAATAACACATCCTAGATCTGAATGAATAAAATATTCTAATTAAATACTTTGTTCTTTACATAGTTGAATGTGCTGACAACAAAATCACACAAAAATTAAAAAATGGAAATCAAAATTTTCAACCCATGGAGGTCTGGATTTGGAGTCACACTCAAAATTAAAGTGGAAAAACACACTACAGGCAGATCCAACTTTGATGTAATGTCCTTAAAACAAGTCAAAATGAGGCTCAGTAGTGTGTGTGGCCTCCACGTGCCTGTATGACCTCCCTACAACGCCTGTGCATGCTCCTGATGAGGTGGCGGATGGTCTCCTGAGGGATCTCCTCCCAGACCTGGACTAAAGCATCCACCAACTCCTGGACAGTCTGTGGTGCAAAGTGAAGTTGGTGGATGGAGCGAGACATGATGTCCCAGATGTGCTCAATTGGATTCAGGTCTGGGGAACGGGAGGGCCAGTCCATAGCATCAATGCCTTCGTCTTGCAGGAACTGCTGACACAGTCCAGCCACATGAGGTCTAGCATTGTCTTGCATTAGGAGGAACCCAGGGCCAACCGCACCAGCATATGGTCTCACAAGGGGTCTGAGGATCTCATCTTGATACCTAATGGCAGTCAGGCTACCTCTGGCGAGCACATGGAGGGCTGTTCGGCCCCTCAAAGAAATGCCACCCCACACCATTACTGACCCACTGCCAAACTGGCCATGCTGGAGGATGTTGCAGGCAGCAGAACGTTCTCCACGGCGTCTCCAGACTGTCACGTCTGTCAAATGTGCTCAGTGTGCCCCTGCTTTCATCTGTGAAGAGCACAGGGTGCCAGTGGCGAATTTGCCAATCTTGGTGTTCTCTGGCAAATGTCAAACGTCCTGCACGGTGTTGGACTGTAAGCACAACCCCCACCTGTTGACGTTGGGTCCTCATACCACCCTCATGGAGTCTGTTTCTGACCGTTTGAGCAGACACATGCACATTTGTGGCCTGCTGGAGGTCATTTTGCAGGGCTCTGGCAGTGCTCCTCCTGTTCCTCCTTGCACAAAGGCGGAGGTAGCGGTCCTGCTGCTGGGTTGTTGCCCTCCTACGGCCTCCTCCACGTCTCCTGATGTACTGGCCTGTCTCCTGGTAGCGCCTCCATGCTCTGGACACTACGCTGACAGACACAGCAATCCTTCTTGCCACAGCTCGCACTGATGTGCCATCCTGGATGAGCTGCACTACCTGAGCCACTTGTGTGGGTTGTAGACTCCGTCTCATGCTACCACTAGAGTGCAAGCACCACCAGCATTCAAAAGTGACCATAACATCAGCCAGAAAGCATAGGAACTGAGAAGTGGTCTGTGGTCACCACCTGCAGAACCACTCCTTTATTGGGGGTGTCTTGCTAATTGCCTATAATTTCCACCTGTTGTCTATCCCATTTGCACAACAGCATGTGAAATTGATTGTCACTCAGTGTTGCTTCCTAAGTGGACAGTTTGATTTCACAGAAGTGTGATTGACTTGGAGATACATTGTGTTGTTTAAGTGTTCCCTTTATTTTTTTGAGCAGTGTATATATATATATATTCTATGGATTTTTTTTATAATATTTTAGTACAGCTATAATAATAATTTACATGAATTATTAATATTTTTCAATATTTTATATTTAATAATAATAAATACATAACGCACCATAATATAACTTATGATGGGTAAGCGCACATGAAGAATTAGTGTGCTTCTGTTGGGTTTCCGCTAACCTGACACCACGTTAGACCTAAAGCAGGCAAACCCAAAGCGTTACGCATATTTTACATTCCAATGTTCTTCACGTAGAGAAACATTTTATTTTTTATTTCTCCAACATAGGTGTGTCCGGTCCACGGCGTCATCCTTACTTGTGGGATATTCTCTTCCCCAACAGGAAATGGCAAAGAGCCCAGCAAAGCTGGTCACATGATCCCTCCTAGGCTCCGCCTACCCCAGTCATTCTCTTTGCCGTTGTACAGGCAACATCTCCACGGAGATGGCTTAGAGTTTTTTAGTGTTTAACTGTAGTTTTTCATTATTCAATCAAGAGTTTGTTATTTTCAAATAGTGCTGGTACGTACTATTTACTCAGAAACAGAAAAGAGATGAAGAATTCTGTTTGTATGAGGAAAATGATTTTAGCAACCGTAACTAAAATCCATGGCTGTTCCACACAGGACTGTTGAGAGCATTAACTTCAGTTGGGGGAACAGTTTGCAGTCCTTTGCTGCTTGAGGTATGACACATTCTAACAAGACGATGTAATGCTGGAAGCTGTCATTTTCCCTATGGGATCCGGTAAGCCATGTTTATTACGATTGTAAATAAGGGCTTCACAAGGGCTTATTTAGACTGTAGACATTTTTTGGGCTAAATCGATTGATATTAACACTTATTTAGCCTTGAGGAATCATTTATTCTGGGTATTTTGATATAATAATATCGGCAGGCACTGTTTTAGACACCTTATTCTTTAGGGGCTTTCCCAAAGCATAGGCAGAGTCTCATTTTCGCGCCGGTGTTGCGCACTTGTTTTTGAGAGGCATGGCATGCAGTCGCATGTGAGAGGAGCTCTGATACTTTTAAAAGACTTCTGAAGGCATCATTTGGTATCGTATTCCCCTTGGGTTTGGTTGGGTCTCAGCAAAGCAGATACCAGGGACTGTAAAGGGGTTAAAGCTTAAAACGGCTCCGGTTCCGTTATTTTAAGGGTTAAAGCTTCCAAAATTGGTGTGCAATATTTTCAAGGCTTTAAGACACTGTGGTGAAAGTTTGGTGAATTTTGAACAATTCCTTCATGCTTTTTCGCAATTGCAGTAATAAAGTGTGTTCAGTTTAAAATTTAAAGTGACAGTAACGGTTTTATTTCAAAACGTTTTTTGTACTTTCTTATCAAGTTTATGCCTGTTTAACATGTCTGAACTACCAGATAGACTGTGTTCTGAATGTGGGGAAGCCAGAATTCCTATTAATTTAAATAAATGTGATTTATGTGATAATGACAATGATGCCCAAGATGATTCCTCAAGTGAGGGGAGTAAGCATGGTACTGCATCATTCCCTCCTTCGTCTACACGAGTCTTGCCCACTCAGGAGGCCCCTAGTACATCTAGCGCGCCAATACTCCTTACTATGCAACAATTAACGGCTGTAATGGATAATTCTGTCAAAAACATTTTAGCCAAAATGAACCCTTGTCAGCGTAAGCGTGGATGCTCTGTTTTAGTTACTGAAGAGCATGACGACGCTGATATTAATATCTCTGAAGGGCCCCTAACCCAATCTGAGGGAGCCAGGGAGGTTTTGTCTGAGGGAGAAATTACTGATTTAGGGAACATTTCTCAGCAGGCTGAATCTGATGTGATTACTTTTAAATTTAAATTGGAACATCTCCGCATTTTGCTTAAGGAGGTATTATCCACTCTGGATGATTGTGAAAATTTGGTCATCCCAGAGAAACTATGTAAAATGGACAAGTTCCTAGAGGTGCCGGGGCTCCCAGAAGCTTTTCCTATACCCAAGCGGGTGGCGGACATTGTTAATAAAGAATGGGAAAGGCCCGGTATTCCTTTCGTCCCTCCCCCCATATTTAAAAAATTGTTTCCTATGGTCGACCCCAGAAAGGACTTATGGCAGTCAGTCCCCAAGGTCGAGGGAGCGGTTTCTACTTTAAACAAACGCACCACTATTCCCATAGAGGATAGTTGTGCTTTCAAAGATCCTATGGATAAAAAATTAGAAGGTTTGCTTAAAAAGATGTTTGTTCAGCAGGGTTACCTTCTACAACCCATTTCATGCATTGTCCCTGTCACTACAGCCGCATATTTCTGGTTTGATGAACTGATTAAGGTGCTCGATAGTGACTCTCCTCCTTATGAGGAGATTATGGACAGAGTCAATGCTCTCAAATTGGCTAATTCTTTCACTCTAGACGCCTCTTTGCAATTGGCTAAGTTAGCGGCTAAGAATTCTGGGTTTGCTATTGTGGCGCGCAGAGCGCTTTGGTTAAAATCTTGGTCGGCTGATGCGTCTTCCAAGAACAAGCTACTAAACATTCCTTTCAAGGGGAAAACGCTGTTTGGTCCTGACTTGAAAGAGATTATCTCTGATATCACTGGGGGTAAGGGTCATGCCCTTCCTCAGGATCGGCCTTTCAAGGCAAAAAATAGACCTAATTTTCGTCCCTTTCGTAAAAACGGACCAGCCCAAGGTGCTACGTCCTCTAAGCAAGAGGGTAATACTTCTCAGGCCAAGCCAGCTTGGAGACCAATGCAAGGCTGGAACAAGGGAAAGCAGGCAAAGAAACCTGCCACTGCTACCAAGACAGCATGAAATATCGGCCCCCGATCCGGGACCGGATCTGGTGGGGGGCAGACTCTCTCTCTTCGCTCAGGCTTGGGCAAGAGATGTTCTGGATCCTTGGGCGCTAGAAATAGTCTCCCAGGGTTATCTTCTGGAATTCAAGGGACTTCCCCCAAGGGGAAGGTTCCACAGGTCTCAGTTGTCTTCAGACCACATAAAGAGACAGGCGTTCTTACATTGTGTAGAAGACCTGTTAAAAATGGGAGTGATCCATCCTGTTCCATTGAGAGAACAAGGGATGGGGTTCTACTCCAATCTGTTCATAGTTCCCAAAAAAGAGGGAACATTCAGACCAATCCTAGATCTCAAGATCTTAAACAAATTTCTCAAGGTCCCATCTTTCAAGATGGAAACCATTCGAACTATCCTTCCTTCCATCCAGGAAGGTCAATTCATGACCACGGTGGATTTAAAGGATGCGTATCTACATATTCCTATCCACAAGGAACATCATCGGTTCCTAAGGTTTACATTCCTGGACAAACATTACCAGTTCGTGGCGCTTCCTTTCGGATTAGCCACTGCTCCAAGGATTTTCACAAAGGTACTAGGGTCCCTTCTAGCTGTGCTAAGACCAAGGGGCATTGCAGTAGTACCTTACCTGGACGACATTCTGATTCAAGCGTCGTCCCTCCCTCGAGCAAAGGCTCACACGGACATCGTCCTGGCCTTTCTCAGATCGCACGGCTGGAAAGTGAACGTGGAAAAGAGTTCTCTATCCCCGTCAACAAGGGTTCCCTTCTTGGGAACAATTATAGACTCCTCAGAAATGAGGATTTTTCTAACAGAGGCCAGAAAGACAAAGCTTCTGGACTCTTGTCGAATACTTCATTCCGTTCCTCTTCCTTCCGTAGCTCAGTGCATGGAAGTGATCGGGTTGATGGTAGCGGCAATGGACATAGTTCCTTTTGCGCGCATTCATCTAAGACCATTACAACTGTGCATGCTCAGTCAGTGGAATGGGGACTATACAGACTTGTCTCCAAAGATACAAGTAAATCAGAGGACCAGAGACTCACTCCGTTGGTGGCTGTCCCTGGACAACCTGTCACGAGGGATGACATTCCACAGACCAGAGTGGGTCATTGTCACGACCGACGCCAGTCTGATGGGCTGGGGCGCGGTCTGGGGATCCCTGAAAGCTCAGGGTCTTTGGTCTCGGGAAGAATCTCTTCTACCGATAAATATTCTGGAACTGAGAGCGATATTCAATGCTCTCAAGGCTTGGCCTCAGCTAGCGAGGACCAAGTTCATACGGTTTCAATCAGACAACATGACGACTGTTGCGTACATCAACCATCAGGGGGGAACAAGGAGTTCCCTAGCGATGGAAGAAGTGACCAAGATTATTCTATGGGCGGAGTCTCACTCCTGCCACCTGTCTGCTATCCACATCCCGGGAGTGGAAAATTGGGAAGCGGATTTTCTGAGTCGTCAGACATTGCATCCGGGGGAGTGGGAACTCCATCCGGAAATCTTTGCCCAAGTCACGCAACTTTGGGGCATTCCAGACATGGATCTGATGGCCTCTCGTCAGAACTTCAAAGTTCCTTGCTACGGGTCCAGATCCAGGGATCCCAAGGCGGCTCTAGTGGATGCACTAGTAGCACCTTGGACCTTCAAACTAGCTTATGTGTTCCCGCCGTTTCCTCTCATCCCCAGGCTGGTAGCCAGGATCAATCAGGAGAGGGCGTCGGTGATCTTGATAGCTCCTGCGTGGCCACGCAGGACTTGGTATGCAGATCTGGTGAATATGTCATCGGCTCCACCTTGGAAGCTACCTTTGAGACGAGACCTTCTTGTTCAGGGTCCGTTCGAACATCCGAATCTGGTTTCACTCCAGCTGACTGCTTGGAGATTGAACGCTTGATTTTATCGAAGCGAGGTTTCTCAGATTCTGTTATCGATACTCTTGTTCAGGCCAGAAAGCCTGTAACTAGAAAGATTTACCACAAAATTTGGAAAAAATATATCTGTTGGTGTGAATCTAAAGGATTCCCTTGGGACAAGGTTAAGATTCCTAGGATTCTATCCTTCCTTCAAGAAGGATTGGAAAAAGGATTATCGGCAAGTTCCCTGAAGGGACAGATTTCTGCCTTGTCGGTGTTACTTCACAAAAAACTGGCAGCTGTGCCAGATGTTCAAGCCTTTGTTCAGGCTCTGGTTAGAATCAAGCCTGTTTACAAACCTTTGACTCCTCCTTGGAGTCTCAATTTAGTTCTTTCAGTTCTTCAGGGGGTTCCGTTTGAACCCTTACATTCCGTTGATATTAAGTTATTATCTTGGAAAGTTTTGTTTTTAGTTGCAATTTCTTCTGCTAGAAGAGTTTCAGAATTATCTGCTCTGCAGTGTTCTCCTCCTTATCTGGTGTTCCATGCAGATAAGGTGGTTTTACGTACTAAACCTGGTTTTCTTCCAAAAGTTGTTTCTAACAAAAACATTAACCAGGAGATTATCGTACCTTCTCTGTGTCCGAAACCAGTTTCAAAGAAGGAACGCTTGTTGCACAATTTGGATGTTGTTCGCGCTCTAAAATTCTATTTAGATGCTACAAAGGATTTTAGACAAACATCTTCCCTGTTTGTTGTTTATTCAGGTAAAAGGAGAGGTCAAAAAGCAACTTCTACCTCTCTCTCTTTTTGGATTAAAAGCATCATCAGATTGGCTTACGAGACTGCCGGACGGCAGCCTCCCGAAAGAATCACGGCTCATTCCACTAGGGCTGTGGCTTCCACATGGGCCTTCAAGAACGAGGCTTCTGTTGATCAGATATGTAGGGCAGCGACTTGGTCTTCACTGCACACTTTTACCAAATTTTACAAGTTTGATACTTTTGCTTCTTCTGAGGCTATTTTTGGGAGAAAGGTTTTGCAAGCCGTGGTGCCTTCCATGTAGGTGACCTGATTTGCTCCCTCCCTTCATCCGTGTCCTAAAGCTTTGGTATTGGTTCCCACAAGTAAGGATGACGCCGTGGACCGGACACACCTATGTTGGAGAAAACAGAATTTATGTTTACCTGATAAATTTATTTCTCCAACGGTGTGTCCGGTCCACGGCCCGCCCTGGTTTTTTAATCAGGTCTGATAATTTATTTTCTTTAACTACAGTCACCACGGTACCATTTGGTTTCTCCTATGCTATTATTCCTCCTTAACGTCGGTCGAATGACTGGGGTAGGCGGAGCCTAGGAGGGATCATGTGACCAGCTTTGCTGGGCTCTTTGCCATTTCCTGTTGGGGAAGAGAATATCCCACAAGTAAGGATGACGCCGTGGACCGGACACACCGTTGGAGAAAGAAATTTATCAGGTAAACATAAATTCTGTTTTTTAAATATATATTTCTATAGCTATATATAATCATGTTAAAGTAATATATATATATATATACAGGGAGTGCAGAATTATTAGGCAAATGAGTATTTTGACCACATCATCCTCTTTATGCATGTTATCTTACTCCAAGCTGTATAGGCTCGAAAGCCTACTACCAATTAAGCATATTAGGTGATGTGCATCTCTGTAATGAGAAGGGGTGTGGTCTAATGACATCAACACCCTATATCAGGTGTGCATAATTATTAGGCAACTTCCTCTCCTTTGGCAAAATGGGTCAAAAGAAGGACTTGACAGGCTCAGAAAAGTCAACAATAGTGAGATATCTTGCAGAGGGATGCAGCACTCTTAAAATTGCAAAGCTTCTGAAGCGTGATTATCGAACAATCAATCGTTTCATTCAAAATAGTCAACAGGGTCGCAAGAAGCGTGTGGAAAAACCAAGGCGCAAAATAACTGCCCATGAACTGAGAAAAGTCAAGCGTGCAGCTGCCAAGATGCTACTTGCCACCAGTTTGGCCATATTTCAGAGCTGCAACATCACTGGAGTGCCCAAAAGCACAAGGTGTGCAATTCTCAGAGACATGGCCAAGGTAAGAAAGGCTGAAAGACGACCACCACTGAACAAGACACACAAGCTGAAATGTCAAGACTGGGCCAAGAAATATCTCAAGACTGATTTTTCTAAGGTTTTATGGACTGATGAAATGAGAGTGAGTCTTGATGGGCCAGATGGATGGGCCTGTGGCTGGATTGGTAAAGGGCAGAGAGCTCCAGTCTGACTCAGACGCTAGCAAGGTGGAGGTTTAGTACTGGTTTGAGCTGGTATCATCAAAGATGAGCTTGTGGGGCCTTTTCGGGTTGAGGATGGAGTCAAGCTCAACTCCCAGTCCTACTGCCAGTTTCTGGAAGACACCTTCTTCAAGCAGTGGTACAGGAAGAAGTCTGCATCCTTCAAGAAAAACATGATTTTCATGCAGGACAATGCTCCATCACACGCATTCAAGTACTCCACAGCGTGGCTGGCAAGAAAGGGTATAAAAGAAGAAAATCTAATGACATGGCCTCCTTGTTCACCTGATCTGAACCCCATTGAGAGCCTGTGGTCCATCATCAAATGTGAGATTTACAAGGAGGGAAAACAGTACACCTCTCTGAACAGTGTCTGGGAGGCTGTGGTTGCTGCTGCATGCAATGTTGATGGTGAACAGATCAAAACACTGACAGAATCCATGGATGGCAGGCTTTTGAGTGTCCTTGCAAAGAAAGGTGGCTATATTGGTCACTGATTTGTTTTTGTTTTGTTTTTGAATGTCAGAAATGTATATTTGTGAATGTTGAGATGTTATATTGGTTTCACTGGTAAAAATAAATAATTGAAATGGGTATATATTTGTTTTTTGTTAAGTTGCCTAATAATTATGCACAGTAATAGTCACCTGCACACACAGATATCCCCCTAAAATAGCTATAACTAAAAACAAACTAAAAACTACTTCCAAAACTATTCAGCTTTGATATTAATGAGTTTTTTGGGTTCATTGAGAACATGGTTGTTGTTCAATAATAAAATTAATCCTCAAAAATACAACTTGCCTAATAATTCTGCACTCCCTGTATATATATATATATATATACTGTATATATATATATATATATATATATATATATATATATATATATATATATATATATATATATATATATATATATATATATATATATATATATATATATATATATATATATATATTTATATGAATATATATACAGGTATAAGTATATACAGATATATAGAAATATCTATTTAAAATAAAAATAAAATTTTGCTGTATGTGAAGAATATTGGAATGTTAAATATTAATAATTCTTCTGCGCTCTCCATTAAGTCTATGTGAAAAAGTTAGTGTGGTCGCAATATCCGAAGTCCTGAAGTTAGCGCATGTCTGGTTTCGCTTGCATGCAAATGTTTTACTTTCAACTTGTAATACTCGCGCTAACCCTTGTGCGCAAAATCCTTACTTCTGGACATGTTATAGATCAAGCGAAAGCGCACTACTTATAATCTGGCCCTATATGAATACAGACACTAACAATATATAGTAATTATTACACATGCGCCTGAGCCCATCTAGGATTGATGTTCAACAGAGGATGCAGAGAGAATAAAAGTAAATTGGAAGGTTTTTTTATTGCATGCTCTATAAGAATCATGAAAGTTTAAATATGACTTTCAAATTTAGTATTATTGTTTCTAAATCAAATGTTGCATTCACGTATACTGAAATGAAATATTTGTTTCCTTAAAACTAATTTTGAATGTTTGCAAAGTATTCAATAAAAGGTACATTAAAATTAAACCTAAATCTTAATCATTCTGATAAATAAAAAAAAAACCTTTCCAATTCTTTTTGTAATTAATGGTTACAATATGTTTCTCTATTAATGGAGAATGACTGGCAACTCGTAGCAGGTACAGATCTTAATGAATTCTGCCATTTTCCAGTTGTGATGTTGCGGCAAGTTTTTTTTTCTGTGTGATATTAGCTTTATTGAATTTAGGTCAATATTTTCACATGTGAATTCTGATCGAATGAAATTGACAAATTGCCTTCTTTCCTTAACCCCTTCACGCCCTTTGGAAATTCTATGCCGTCCTAACCGCACTGGACTTTAACATCCTTAGGACGGCATAGAACATCATCGCCGTTTGGCTGTACTGAAGCCAAAGGTGCTTCCTTAATGGGATCAAGGTCTGGAGGGCATGCCTAGCATCATATGCACTCTCCCAGACACAATCCCATTATTGAAATCACGTGATCGCATACAGAATTGCGTGATTTCACTTTTTAACTTATTTATTTACATCAGAACTTTGTCTGGGCGGGAAGGAGTTAAAGGAACAAGAAACTCAAAATTTTTCTATCATGGTTCATATAGAGAATACAATTTTAAAAAAAATTTCAATTAAATTTTCTTCTATTATCAAATGTGCGTTGTGCTCATGGTATCCTTTGTTAAAGACTAAATCTAGGTAAACTGATAGGAGCTTAAGAGTGTGCACATGTTTGTAGCACACTTTATATGTGCAGCCAATAATCAGCAAATAGCACCCAGGTGCTGAGCCTACCTAGCTATGCTTTTCAACAAAGGATACCTAAATAAAGAAGCAAGTTAGATAAAAGAATTCAGTTGGAAAGTTGGTTCAAATTGTATTCTCTATCTGAATCATGAAAGAAAAAATGTGGGTTTCCTGTCCCAGGAGAACTAAGCAAAGCTGATAACACAATTAAATTGGAACGTTCTTTAAAATTGCATGCTCTATCCAATCCATTTAAGATGAATTTTGACTTTACCGTCCCTTTAAGTGTGCATGTACCTGCTCTGAGATTACAGGAGCTTCGTGATTTCATGCTGCTCACTTTTCCAGAGAAGTTGTTAATAAAACGATTTTCCAGCTCAGCATATACGGCTGACATCTACAGTAAGAGAAAAGAAAAAAGCGAGACAGATGGTGTCTGGTGACCTACAATAAAGACAGAATTGAGAAAGACAAATAATCGGATCTGTGTATTAAAGTAAAACGTGGTGCACTTTTTTTGTTTTTACTTAATCTGGTGTAGTAAATCTTTCCTTTTTATACAATGATCACATGATCTTAAAATACATCAGGCATGTAAACGGTTTTGGAGAGATGTGCACATTTGTAGGAAAATGCTCTCTCTGACAATTTGATTAGTTTTTTCGGTTGTAGAAAAGTCAGCAATTTTTAGAGGTAAACTGTACTAATAGCGACAAATCCTACGAAACCTGATACCTGATAACTAGGGATGCCAGGTGTCCAGTATTCAACTGGACAGTTTAGTAATTTAACAGGCTGTCCAGTAAATTCATCATATATATATCTATACTATAATCACGTTTTTAATGTGTCCATCGGTGTTGCCAGTTGCGCACGCATCCTCAAAGGAATGCTGGCTGTGCGAGGCAGCAAAAAGAATCCAATGATTTTCAGAATCCACCTGGATGCAGCGTAGGCAAACCCGAAGCCTTAAAAAAATTAAAAAAAACGCACAACCGTCTGCATGAAACAACGGAAAAAAAACGTAACCGCCTGCAAGAAATAAATAAAAAAAAGTAACCACCCGCACGAAGTATAACAAAAAAACCTAACCTCCCGCACAAAGTATTAACAAACACCTAAACCACAAACCCCAACATCCCAAAATAATAAAGTAATTAACCCCTAATCCGCAAATAACATAATTAAAATATTAACCCCTAAACCACCAAACCCCCACATCGCAATAAACCTAATTAACCTATTAACCCCTGAACCGCCAAACCTCCACATCACAATAAACCTAATTAACCTATTAACCACCAAAAACCAACAATACCTCACATCTCAATAAACCTAATCAACCCCTAAACCCCCACATTGCAATAAACCTAATTAACCTATTAACCCCTAAACCACCAAACCTCCAGATCGCAATAAACCTAATTAACCTATTAACCCCTAAACCGCCAAAAAAAACCACATTGCATTAAAACTAATTAATCTATCAACTCCTAAATCGCCAACCCCCCACAAGGCAAATAAATAATTTATTACTAAGGCCCCTAACCTAACACCCCTAAATTAACCGCAATACTAAGAATTTTCCTACCTTAATTCCGATTGGCTGATATAATCCTATCAGCCAATCGGAATTCGAGGGACGCCATCTTGGATGACGTCCCTTAAAGGAACCTTCATTCGTCGTCTAGTTGTCGGAAGAAGAGGATGGATCCGCCCTGGAGGTCTTGAAGATGGAGCAGCTCGTCATTGGATGGAAGAACATAGAAGATGCCGCTTGGATGAAGATGTCTACCGGTCCGGATCTCCTCTTCCGCCCGGATAGGATGAAGACTTCTGCCCAAAGATGGACGTCTTCAGCCCCAGCTTGGGCTTGGATCAAGACATCGGAGCCTGGACCGATCGGTGATACCCGGTGTGGTGAAGATAAGGTAGGAAGATCTTCAGGGGCTTAGTGTTAGGTTTATTTAAGGGGGGTTTGGGTTAGATTAGGGGTATGTGGGTGGTGGGTTGTAATGTTGGGGGGGTATTGTATGGTTTTTTTTTACAGGCAAAAGAGCAGAATTCTTTGGGGCATGCCCCGCAAAAGGCCCTTTTAAGGGCTGATAAGGTAAAAGAGCTTTTCTATTTTAATTTTAGAATAGGGTAGGGCATTTTTTTTATTTTGGGGGGCTTTGTTATTTTATTAGGGGGCTTAGAGTAGGTGTAATTAGTTTAAAATTGTTGTAATATTTTTTCTAATGTTTGTAAATATTTTTTTATTTTTTGTAACTTAGTTCTTTTTTTATTTTTTGTACTTTAGTTAGTTTATTTAATTGTATTTATTTGTAGGTATTGTATTTAATTAATTTATTGATAGTGTAGTGTTAGGTTTAATTGTAGATAATTGTAGGTATTTTATTTAAGTAATTTATTGATAGTGTAGTGTTAGGTTTAATTGTAACTTAGGTTAGGATTTATTTGTAAATTGTAACTTAGGTTAGGATTTATTTTATAGGTAATTTTGTAATTATTTTAACTAGGTAGCTATTAAATAGTTATTAACTATTTAATAGCTATTGTACCTGGTTAAAATAAATACAAAGTTGCCTGTAAAATAAATATCAATCCTAAAATAGCTACAATATAATTATAATTTATATTGTAGCTATATTAGGATTTATTTTACAGGTAAGTATTTAGCTTTAAATAGGAATAATTTATTTAATAAGAGTTAATTTATTTCGTTAGAATAAAATTATATTTAACTTAGGGGGGTGTTAGGGTTAGGGTTAGACTTAGCTTTAGGGGTTAATACATTTATTAGAGTAGCGGTGAGGTCCGGTCGGCAGATTAGGGGCTAATACTTGAAGTTAGGTGTCGGTGATGTTAGGGAGGGCAGATTAGGGGTTAATACTATTTATTATAGGGTTATTTAAAGTGGGAGTGAGGCGGATTAGGGGTTAATAACTTTATTAGAGTAGCGGCGAGGTCTGGCCGGCAGATTAGGGGTTAATAAGTGTAGGTAGGTGTCAGCGACATTGAGGGGGGCAGATTAGGGGTTAATAAATATAATATAGGGGTCGGCGGTGTTAGGGGCAGCAGATTAGAGGTACATAGGGATAACGTAGGTGGCGGCGGTGTACGGAGCGGCAGATTAGGGGTTAATAATAATATGCAGGGGTCAGCGATAGCGGGGGCGGCAGATTAGGGGTTAATAAGTGTAAGGCTAGGGGTGTTTAGACTCGGGGTACATGTTAGGGTGTTAGGTGCAGACATAGGAAGTGTTTTCCCATAGGGAACAATGGGGCTGCGTTAGGAGCTGAACGCTGCTTTTTTGCAGGTGTTAGGTTTTTTTTCAGCTCAAACTGCCCCATTGTTTCCTATGGGGGAATCGTGCATGAGCACGTTTTTGAAGCTGGCCGCGTCCGTAAGCACCGCTGGTATTTAGAGTTGCAGTGGCGGTAAATTATGCTATACGCTCCCTTTTTGGAGCCTAACGCAGCCCTTCTGTGAACTCTCAATACCAGCGGTATTTAAAAGGTGCAGGGAAAAAAAAGCCAGCCCCTCATCCCCCAGTCATTCTGCCAAGGGAACAAGGAACAGTAGGTGAAATATCAGGGTATAAATGGTGCCAGAAGAATAATATTAAATTTAGGTCCGCCTACCGGAGCAATGGGCGGGAGAAGTGGACTCTCCTCCCACAGATAGAAATGAAATTATCAGGTAAGCATAATTTATGTTTTCCATCTTAATAGGAGGAGAATCGATTGCTTCATTCATTACTTGTGGGAACAAATACCCAAGCTCTAAAGGACACTGAATGAACAAAAACGGGAGGGTAAAAGGAGGCGTACCCTATACTGATCACAGCCTGCAGAACCTTTCTCCCAAACACAGCTTCCGCAGAAGCAAAAACATCAAATTGGTAAAACTTTGTAAAAGTATGTAAGGAGGACCAAGTAGCCGCCTTACAAATCTACTCCACAGAGGCCTTGTTCTTAAAGACCCAAAAAGAGGCACCAGCTATAGTTGAGTGAGCCGTAATCCTCTGAGGAGGCTTATGTCCCGCTGTCTCATAGGCCAAACGGATAATGCTCCTCAACCAAAAACACAGAGAAGTGGAAGAGGCCCTCTGCCCCTACGCTTCCCTGAATACACCACAAATAAGGACGAAGTCTGTCTGAAATCCTTTGTGGCCTGAAGATAAAACTTCAAGGCTTGAACCACATCCAAGTTATGCAGTAACCTTTCCTTAAACAAAAAAAGGGTTAGGACACAAGGAAGGAACTACTATCTCCTGATTGATGTTATGATCTGACACCACCTTTAGAAGAAATCCCAACCCAATGCGAAGCACAGCCTTATCAGCGTGAAAAACCAGGTACGGGGGCTCAGATTGCAAGGCCGCTAACTCAGAGACCCTGCAAACCGATGCAATAGCCAGAAGAAATAGAACCTTCCAGGAAAGAATCTTAATGTCAAGCGCATGCATAGGCTCAAACTGAACCCTCTGCAAAACCTTAAGAACCAAGTTTAAGCTCCAAGAAGGAGCATAATTTCTAAAGACAGTTCTGATCCTAGACAGAGCCTGAACAAAGGACTGAATATCAGAAAGCCCCACTAGCTTCTTGTGTAACAGCACCGATAACGCCGAAATCTGTCCTTTTAAGGAACTGGTGACAAGACCCTTATCCAGTCCATCCTGGAGAAAGGCCAGAATCCCGGATACCCTAACCTTGTGCCAGGGATATCCACATTCCTCACACCAGGATAAGTAGGCCATCCACACCTTATGATAGATGCGATGGGTGACCAGCTTCCTGGCCTAGATGAGAGTATCAATTTGATTAAAAATCAAAAATCAAATGTACAGACATATACCTCCGAAAAAAACTTAGGTTGTTACCCATGTTTGGGTTGTGCCAGTTGTAATAGTATGATAAAGGGAAAATATTTCTTTGACCCCCCATACTGGTAAGAAATACAACATTAGGGGTCTATTCACATGCAACACTACCTATGCCAGTGATTTTCAACCTTTTTTTTTGCAGTGGCACACTTTTTTTACATAAAAAAAAAATCCTGTGGCACACTACCATCCCAAAATTTTAAAAAATCACCTTTCGGTCTTCCTTTGATCCACCTCTACTTAGGGTAATTATCGAGATAAATGTTAGATTGATATTCTGTATTCTGTACTTTTTGTGGTTAAAAATATAACATTGTATATGATATGTAATTGTTTTTATTTGTATGCACTTTTGTATTTCGGTCACTAGATCGTGCATCCTCTATGTTTGCTAGGTAGCATTGAAATAGTAATTATGATTTACCAACCAAGGTGTTAATTAGGAGGTGTGGTTTGTAACCATTACCCCTTTATTAAGGTGTGTTTCCTGCATTATGTATTGACATGACTAAGGACTAGAGGTCCGAAACGTTGTCTTTTCTTTGATGTCTCAATAAAGATGTAAGCTCTTGTATAAGTGGTGAGTGCTGCTGCTTTTCTGGACTGTGCTATATTATTGGGGATTTGTGTGCAACCCCTACAGCTTGCACCACCCACTACCTTAGTTCTGTGCCGCATGGACTTTGTTTATCAATTACTCTTCCAGAGAAACCTCTCTTAGCCAAGACTAGGCATTCAATCACCACTCAGTCAGCCTCAGAGAATCGAGATTTTGGTGTAGAAAGGGACCCTGAACCAGTAGATCTCTACGATAGGGTAACCTCCATGGAGGAGATGATGACATCCCCACCAGATCCGCAAGCCACGTCCTCCGCAGCCACAACGGAGCAATCAGAATGGTCCAAGCTTGCTCCTGTTTGATGCGGGCTACCCCTCGAGGAAGAAGTGGCAACGGTGGAAAAATATAAATTAGGTTGAACTCCCAAAGCATTGCTAAGGCATCTATCAGCTCTGCCAGTGGGTCCCAAAGTTGAGTCTGGACACCATGAGGTCTATCTCCGGTGTCCCCCATCTGTTGAAGATCTCTGCAAACACCTCGGGATGGAGAGACCATTCCCCCAGATGAAATGATTGTCTGCTGAGAAAATCCGCTTCCCAGTTGTCCACACCCGGAATGTGGATTGCTGAGAGCGAACAATTGTGAGTCTCTGCCCATTCCAGAATCCGAGATACTTCCCTCATGGCTAGGGAGTTTCTCGTTCCCCCCTGATGGTTTATGTAAGCCACGAGGTAATGTTTTACAACTGGAATCTGATGAACCGGGATGACCCCAGGTGGGGCCAAGCCCTCATTGCGTTGAATATCGCCCGAAGTTCCAGAATGTTTATTGGTAGAGTCGACTGTTTATGTTTATTGGTGATCACCGTTCCATTGTCTCAACATACATAACTGAAGAGGTCTGAGATGGAACCGGGCGAATGGGATGACATCTATGCTGGATACCATGAGCCCAATCACCTCCATACACCTGGCCACAGATGGCCTTGAAGAGGTTTGAAGAGCAAGACAGCTGGATGCAATCTTGGAACGTCTCTGATCTGTCAAGAATGTCTTCATAGATATGTTATCTATTATCGTGCCCAGGAACTCCACCCTGTTGCTGGGAACCAGAGAACTCTTTCCTTTGTTTATCTTCCATCCATGGGATCGTAGGAGAAGAAGAAGAGCCCTTGGTTGGTCCTCTGCAAGACGGCAGGATGGAGCCTGGAACAGAATATCATCCAGATAAGGAGCCACCGCAATACCTCTGGCTCTCGCTACTGTGAGCAGTGCCCCCAGAACCTTCGTAAAGACTCTTGGGGCAGTCGCCAGACCAAACGGTAGGGCCACAAACTGGAAGTGTTGGTCCAGAAATGCGAATCTTAGGAACTTGACATGGTCCTTGTGGATTGGCACATGAAGGTAGGCATCCTTCAAGTCTATTGTTGTCATAAATTGCCCCTCTCCAACTAGGGGCAGGATCGATCTGATTATCTCCATTTTGAACTATGGGACTGACAGAAACTTGATTAGACACTTTAGGTCCAGAATTGGGCAGAACATGCCCTTCTTCTTTGGGATCACAAAAAGGTTTGAATAGTACCCTAGACCCCTTTCTGCTAGAGGTACTGGAACGATTACTCAGAGAGATCCTTCACGCACTCTAGAAAGGTGTCTCTCTTCTCTGGTCTTGAGGATAGGTTTGACAGGAGGAATCTGCCCCTGGGCGGATGGGTCTTGAACCCTAACCTGTAACCCTGGGTGATAACCTCCAGAACCCAAGGATCCTGTACGTCTCTCATCCAAGCCTCTGCAAACAGAGATAGTCTGCCCCCTATGCGATCCAGCGATGAATCGGGGGCCGCCCCTTCATGCCGATTTTGTCTCGGCAGGCTTCTTGCTCTGCTTGGACTTGTTCCAAGACTGAGCTGGCTTCCAAGATCCTTTGGACTGCTCGGTCTTCACAGCAGGCCGCTGGCATTGAGGCTTGTCCGAACGAAAGGGACGAAAAGTAGAGCCCTGAGGCTTATTCTTCTTATCCTGCGGAAGGAAAGCACCCTTGCCTCCCGTGACAGTGGATATGATAAGAGTCCAGGCCTGGACCAAAAAGAACTTTCCCCTGAAATGGAAGGTATAGTAATCTATATACTCGTGGGGAGTTTCCACCTCGACCATAGCAGACAGTGCGTCACACCATTAAGTAGCCGATCCAGCCACTGCTGCGATCGCCGCTGCTGGATGGAAAACAAACCGTGTGAGTTGGAACATCTTTCTCAACCTGGACTCTAACTTTTTATCCATGGGCTCTTTGAATGACGAACTATCCTCGAGGGGAATAGTCATACCCTTAGCGAGTGTGGAGATAGCTCCATCCACCTTAGGAATCGCCCCCCCATAACTCAAGCTGAGAGTCCAGAACAGGGAACAGCTTCTTAAAAGAGGTAGAGGGAGAAAAGGACAAGCCCAGTTTCTCCCACTCATTCTTAATAATCGTAGCCATCTTCATGGGAACTGGGAAGGTCTGAGGCACCACCCTGTCCTTGTAAACCCTGTCTAGCTTAGGGATCGAAGGTTATTCCGGAGGTTTCGGTTCTGGAACCTTCAACGTAGCAAGCACTTCTTTCAGTAAAAAGTGCAAATGCTCCATCTTAAACTTAAAATCTGGCTACTCCGTAGCCGGAGGTCTAGAAGACGCCGATTCCGTCCCAGAGAGAGCGCCCTCCAATGTGTCCGAGGCGTCGTCCTCATCGGATAATATCTTAGAGATCTCCAACGGAGTAGATGACCCCTGGGATAAAAGGCTATGTCTTTCCCTTCACTTGCGCTTCGCAGGGCGTGGTAAGGCACGGAAAGCCGCAGAAACCGCCTCTTGCAACTGGGCAGCGAAATCTGGCAGCCAAGAGGCCTCTCCCGTGGGAGGATTAGTAGGGCCTTGGGGAGCTACATGTGTAATCAGACATGAATGTTGGGAACGCACCTTGCGGGACAGAGAACCCTCAGAGGTGGACGGCTCAGTAGTACTAAATATCTTATTCTTTTTAGATATTGCAATCTTATCAAAGCATGTGGAACACAGTTGAGCAGGCGGATCAACCTGTACCTCCTCACAATAAACACAGGTATTATGTTTAATTAAAGATAAAAGGAGACACACTGTGACCCTGTCTTCTTGCGTTATCATATGTGTATAAATTAAACGATCTTACCAGAATCTATGCTGTGGAACAGGAACACGGCCTTTCAAGTGTGACAGGTTAGTAGCATCGCTCCTGACATGGACTTGAGTGAATAAAGGCAGGCAGCGAAACTCGTCAGCGCTGATTGCCAAGGAGCTGTTAACATGAGCCGGGATGGTTTCGCAGAGACAACACTCCCTGCACCTCCGGACTCTAACTTTCATCCATGCTCTCACTGAGAGGCTGACAGGATTACTTAAAACTCCAGTCCCATTTCGAAGAGTACTACCCTCCATAAGAGACTACTCCGAATCTTCCGACACTTCACTGCCAACCTCCTGTGACGAAAGGCAAAGAATGCTGGGGGATGAGGGCAGTGGGGGAGGTATTTAAGCCTTTGGCTGGGGTGTCTTTGCCTCCTCCTGGTAGCCAGGTTCTTATTTCCCACAAGTAATAAATGAAGCAGTGGACTCTCCTCCCATTAAGATGGAAATTGGGTTTCGTGTCCCTTTAAGTGGCAATATGGGGGGCGGAGCCTGACTGAGCTTAGAGATGGCTGCTTGATCTCTGAGCTGTGTGCTGCCATCGTTAAAAAGTCAGTGTTGTAGTGAGCTACAATAAAAAAAAAGACTGCAATCTATCATCTAAAAATGAGTCCTAACTTACAATCAAGAATGATGTGAAACTTATATGCTAAAAGGTAACTTTACAAACGTTATCAGGTTACCCAGGATATTGGCGCTAAAAGGACATACAAGGGAAGCGGCGCACATACCAGCAGATTACCTTAACTCTCATCAGAGGTAACATACACCCAGCGATCCTGACCGATGACCCACAATCAGGAGCGCTGACCTCCATGGCGCGCTGACTACGGGGTGCGATTTGAGCACCGAAAGATCCCCAACACTACTCCTCTCGGTCCCCAACGGAACTCCCAGGTAGGCCGCGAAAGCGGAAAGACACTCGGACACAACGCGGGTGGGAGCCGCGATATACAGCAGCAAGCAGGGCTGCCGAGGGGTCATAAAAGTTTAATAACAAGGAGGCAAGATATGCTTTAAAAAGCCCAAGTAAGAACTAATGCGTTAACGCATTACAATGCTGCCATAATTCTAATACTAAGACCATCATTATCAATACCGGAAGATGTAAGGGACTTTAATTGATATATGCAATAGATTGGGGACATATCCATTAGAAAAACAAACACAGAGTGCAAGATATATGAAGGAAAGGATAACAGATGAAACGCCATACTATGGGGGAAAAATGCTGGGAAGTTTAAACTATCAGAACATGTAGAAAACTGAGAAGGTTGCAGCCCCAATAAAGTACAGAAGCAGCTGGGTATATGATACTAGATTAAGCTTGTTAAAGATGATTTAAGCTACCAAATCTCAACTACACATACTAGATGCCTGCAATTTTCTAACTACAGTCCCACACACAGAGTTGGAGAGACAAAAAAGATTTGCTTGAAGAAAAACAGCAGGGGTTGGAACTACAGTTTATTCTCAAGATGTGTTAATAATACTGTGCTTTACTGAACCTCCTTATACCCCCAAATTTTAATAGCTGATTTTTGCAATCCCCAGTTAATAACAACTAAGCTGACCAACCATATCACAGACTCTGCTTTGGTGATTCTGAAGCAGGGATAGAGCTACTCCTGGACCTGTCATTTAAGCTACTATGTCAGCTAGAAAACCAGCTAGGGGAGAAAAGCTACTCAAACCTGCAACAGTGAGCTCCTTCTTTAAACCCTCCAAACATTCTAAGACCTTAGATTTACTTAAAATGGAGGACACAGGAGACTCAGAAACTGAATCTATACCCCCCACCACAGAAGGGGACAAGAACCCAGTGACAAAAGATGACTTAAAAAACTTAATCTCCAAACAAGATTTCAACTCCAATTTTGAAAAGTTGTGGGATAAAATTGACTCTATGCATACTGCAGTTACCTCTAGCCTAACAGATATACGCTCGGATTTAGTGGATCTAGGAGGAAGAATTGATGCTTTGGAGGAACACACTGACACGATTACAAGTGAACTAGCGGCATCCAACCATACCATCCAAATACAACAACAATCTATTGCAGATCTGCAAGACAAGGTCGATGACCTAGAAAATAGATCCCGCAGAAATAACATTAGGCTGAAGGGAATCCCAGAATCCATCGCTAGTTCGGATCTACACACATACTTGCAACAACTCTTTCATAACATTACCGGAGACCCGGAAGAATCAGAGTATGATATAGAACGGGCACACAGGGCGTTGAGAGCTAAGCCTAAAGGGGAAGCTCCCCCCAGAGATGTCATCATCAAGATGTCGTTTTTTCAAGAAAAGGAAAAAATACTTCAAGCCTCCAGAAACAAACCAACTTTTAAATTTCAAGGAACTGTAATACAGTTTTTTCAAGACCTCAGTCTTAGAACACTTCAAAAAAGAAGCTCCTTGCGCCCACTTCTCTTCTGAGAAAGCATCAAGTCAAATATAAATGGGGTTTTCCCTTCGCCTTATACATCTTAAAGGATAACAAAACCCTTACTGTGCGTGAGCCAGAAGAAATCAACCCGACATGTAAACTCCTGGGACTGGAGGCTCCTCTCATCCCAGCAGAAGACCAACCAGCAACACAAGGAGGTCCACCCAGGCACACCAAATGGACAAAAGTGAACCGCAAAGGAACAAAGAAATGACACCCCAAAGTCTCCCCACCATATTAGGTGGATGTTCAACACTCTAGAGACAATACCCCAGCACTAGAGAGCTCTGATACAGGGATTACCCTAGAACACTGGAGAGATTACTCTCTCGACCAATTAACTCTCACTAAATACTTTTTCCCTTGGGTCCCCAGTTAGGGATCCCAGAGGGAGTATACGGTGGAAGGCCTCCCCTGACAAGGACTCGATAGAAACACTGTTGAAATGTTTTTTGTTAAACCAAGTTTGAAAGTTTTATACAATACTGACTTATCAAAATTAGATGTCTTAATGTACAGGCAGCCTAATCATCTCCCATATAGGAATGTTAGATTACGTGCTGTTAGAGGCCCCACAAATCGGGCATACATTTTGGTTACATTCATTTTATTGTTTATTTTACTGTTTTTGTTATTTCATGTACTATTCTTCTGCTTTAACTGTCTTTTTTCTATCTCCCAAGGGCTCTGGGGCTTCTCTTCTCCCCCCTCTACAAAAAGACAACCTCACCCTTCCTCCTAGCAATGAGATCCCTACAACGCTGGAGAATTCACAGCTGACTATAGCTATTAGGGTAATGCTATACATCCCCATCACCACACTTCAATGACTCCCCAAATCCGTCTCATATCCCACAATGTTAGAGGGCAAAACTCTAATGTCAAAAGACGCACTGCTATGTCCCAATACCAACACCTAGGAGCAAACATTATATTTCTCCAGGAAACCCACTTTACACAAGCTATTATCGCAAAATACTGGGCCAAAAATTTCACGCAACATTATCACGCTACCACAGACTCTAAAAAAAGGGGGGTTTCAATCCTGATACATTCTAGCCTGTCATTTGCCCATGAATCTACTATAGCAGATAAAGAGGGCAGATATATACTGGTCAAAGGATGTCTTCAAGACTCAGATGTGGTCCTATGTAATGTATACGCACCAAATGAGAACCAACATTCCTTCTTTCAAAACATTTCCGACTTACTTACAGACTGGTCCCAACACAAAATAATACTAGCGGGAGACTTCAATATAACAACGAACAAACATATTGATAGAGGCACGAAACTATCACCCAAACAACTTAGACATAATAGAATAGTTAATGCCATACAAGAACATTTAACCCCACATTCACTGATAGACTCCTGGTTCACATTACATGGACAAACTTCAGACACAACTTTTTACTCCTCAGCCCATAAACAGTACACGAGAATAGACTACATCTACACGAGTCAAATATTACAACCTCTATATGGAAGGGCTTTGATTCATCCCTGTGTGTGGTCAGACCACTCTGTACTTACTTTACAACTTGAAGGCTTTGTTGACACTCATAGAACCCGAACATGGACTTACAACCCACTACATATAAAGGATCCTGTAATAAAGGAGAGACTATGTACTTTAATGTCAGAGTTTTGGGACATAAATAGGGGATCCACATCAAGCCTTACTTCTCCATGGGTAGCACACAAAGCATACCTCAGAGGACTGCTCATTAGGGAAAAAGCATTACGTAACAAACAGCATAGGACCATAATCTCTCAACTACACGACGAGATACAGGATCTGGAGACGAGACATAGACTGACTCATAAATCAGACATACTTTCCATATTAGAATCCAAACGAACACTCTTAGCTAAGCTTTTAAATGAGCACTCAATGAGAGCGATTCAGAGACTCAATACACAATACTACATTTATGCGAACAAACCGGACAAGTTTCTGGCCCACAAACTTAGAGAAAGATGTAAGGCATCAGCTGTCTTATCCATAGTGCTCCCCTGTGGCACCTCAGTATCTCACCCACAACATATAGTGAATGCCTTTGCGGATTTTTATGGGAAACTATATGACGGAACCAAAGTAGTACACTCACAACAAGTATCCGCTCATACTAAGAAATTTTTAGAGGAGACAGAACTAAATTCCCTCTCACAGGAGGACTTAGATAGCTTAAATACCCCAATAACAAACATAGAAGTGCTTGGTGTTATTAGAGATCTTAAGTCTGGGAAAGCCGCAGGCCCAGACGGATTTGCCAGCGAATATTATAAAGAGTTTAGAGGAATCTTGGTGCCCCATCTTACAGACTTCTGTAATTATGTTTTGGAGGGACATGATATCCCAGAAGACATGTTACAAGCGAGGATTGTGTTGATTCCAAAACCAGGGAAGAACCACAAGCTTTGTTCTAGCTATCGCCCAATCTCACTCATTAATCAGGATCTGAAGATCCTTACAAAAATCTTAGCCAACCGTCTAAAACTTATCTTGCCAAAACTGATCCACTTGGACCAGGTGGGCTTCGTTAAAGATAGGGAGGCTCCAGACAATGTACGTAGATTAATAAACCTTATTGAATATGTGGGAAAAACCAAGATGCCTTCTCTGCTCGTATCGCTGGATGCAGAGAAGGCATTTGATAGAATAGATTGGGACTTCATGAATGCAGTATTACATCGGATGGGTTTCCAGGGAGCGTTTATTACAGCCTTAAGTAAGATTTATTCAGCCCCAACGGCTCAGGTCTCCATATCAGGGTACAAGTCTAAATCTTTCCCTATACTAAATGGAACAAGACAGGGATGCCCCCTATCACCCCTTATCTTCGCTCTCTGTATAGAACCACTAGCAGCCAAAATTAGACAAGCAACCGATATCTCGGGAATAGTAATTAAGGACCGGGAATACAAACTAACGCTATTTGCAGACAACATTTTACTTACACTGACTAGACCTTTAATCTCCCTGCCCAACTTATACAAAACACTAGAGGATTTCTCCCAAATCTCAGGATATAAAATTAACCTGGACAAATGTGAAGCAATGTCATTAGGACTCCCACACCACACTAAGAAACTTATAGCAGCCAATTTTGAATTGAAGTGGCCCGCACACTCCCTTAAATATTTAGGGATCTACTTAACCCCTCAAATAGATCAATATATAAATATAACTATGAAGCCATATACAGAAATATTAGGAAAGACATGAATAAATGGAGAACACATACATTTTCCTGGATGGGCAGACTAGCCACAGTAAAGATGACAATCCTTCCTCGTCTACTATATTTATTTAGGACGCTCCTAATAGCGGTACCGATATCAGATTTAAAAAAGATGCAGGCAGAACTTCTAACCTTTATTAGGGGGAAGAAAATGGCTCGGATCCCATCAACACTTATAACAAAACACAGGACTTTGGGAGGTATAGGAGCACCCAACTTGATTGAATACTATAGAGCAGCAAGGTTAGCACAAACATTACTCCTTGGAGGAAGGGAAAAATTAGTACTCTGGCCCAAACTAGAAGCAGATCTAAGAGAATCCACTCATGCTGATGATATATTATGGGGCAAACAATCGAGAGACATAACACTAATTAGCTACCACTCACATATCTCTGGTCACACTTCTTACATTTGGTCCTTACTAGGCAAACAACTCAAATTTTCTCTTACACAAACGATCATGCGCCCAATTAGATATCTCCTTTCCTCAGACATCCAGTTAGTGGTGAATAAATGGGCAAATAAAGGACTATACAGGGTGGCGGATTGGATAGCGGGCAGAAAACTCAAGACATTTACACAAATCCAAAACCAAATAGCTCCTGTGAAGCTTTTGTGGTTCCAATATCTACAGGTCAATTCAGCTATTCAACACTATATCAAGTCAGTTAGATCCCAACCCCTCTCACTCACAGAATCCCTACTTAATTCAGCCCATAGACCCAAAAAAGTGATATCTAGAATGTATATAGAAATTCAATCCCAAAATAACTCTTCCAAACCTTCAATAATCTTACAATGGGAAAAAGACTTAGGTACACACAAACTCAAAAAAGATTGGGATGAAATGCTACATTCAGCATGTTCTGGCCTTTTAAGCGCAGACTTAAGAGAAAACACTATTAAAACTATCTTTAGATGGTATCTAACCCCAATCAAAACCTTTCACATGATTCCTGCAAACAACAGACTCTGCTATAGAGGCATATAAACACATTTATTAAGATTACTTGCACGGTCACTAGAATGAGTATAGCAAAATATTGGAAAATGAAGGCCCCTGCATGGGAGGAGGTGAAGAGCAGATTAGACATGACATATCGTATGTATGAGTCTGCTTCTAATATTCTAGACACACAAGCCCAGTTTGAGAAGGTCTGGTTTTACTGGACATTAAATGGGAACCTGGTTAAATAGACTCTATAGAGAATCAGCGGTGACACGGGAGCTGGGGCCCATAGCGCAGGAGGGTTGGGGGGGGGAACCCGGATGCCCTATTCTATTCCTACTCTATACTTTATCTTTCTATTCTACTCTACATTCACCCACTTTATCTAAACTCTTTCATCTACCCCATTTCCAGGAGGAACTGTATAGCACATTAAGGAACTAGAAAGTTAGAGACACAGTCCCACCTCTTCTCTAGGTTTTATCCTTAATCTCTCTTTTCTTCTCTCACTCTCTTTCGTTCTCTCTTTGCCTTCATATATTTTTGCATAACATTGTATTGATAGAGGGTCCTGAGCAATAGCCCTTATTAGAGGACTTGGCAGCACAGTTTGACCTCCTAACCCTGGAAGAAGCAGGGGATGGAGGGCATGATCCTTTTTATTTCCCCACTATAGAGGCCATCAGTTTAGCCTCTCCTAGAGGCACCCCAGGAAATGAAGCATAACTTGTGATTAATACCAGCCTTCTACCTCTCTGGGTATATCCAGAAACTTTTGGACTTCGATCTACATATCTGATCTTACCCACATAGATATACAATATTGACTGGTTTTCTTTTCTGTTCATGCCCAGACCCATTTGAGGGCTTGAGCATGAATGCTAAATATAAAGATGTAATCAAGAGAAAGAGAGATGATTTTCTTTTCTTTTCACTTGTTTTTGTTGTACAATTGTTGATGAAAATGCTAATAAAAAGATTTAAACATAAGTGGCAATATGTTGGATTTTTTTGTTGTTGGCATCAATGGGGTAAAATTAATGCTGAGTTTTGAAAAATATACATGGTTGGATCAAGAGTGGGGGCTTTTGGAGTTATAATTGTTTGACCCCACCTATAATCGTGCCAGGCACCTTGAAATTGTGCAGTATTTTTGTGGCGCACCGCTGGCACCCTT